>NC_140168.1:38352864-38413473 GCF_963971535.1 Notolepis coatsorum | reverse complement strand
AAGTGACTTGCTGCGAAACATGCTGGTGATGTAGAGTAGGACAGTCTAATTGGGGGAGAGACAGAGAGAGCTGACAGACAGACAGACAGACAGACAGACAGACAGACAGACAGACAGACGACAGGACAGACAGACAGACAGACAGACAGACAGACAGACAGACAGACAGGACAGACAGACAGACAGACAGACAGACAGACAGACAGACAGACAGACAGACAGACAGACAGACAGACAGACAGACAGACAGACAGACAGACAGACACAGACACACAGACAGACACACAGACACACACGACACACACACACACACACACACACACACAGAGACACACATGCACAGAGAGAGAGACACGCAGAGAGAGATACACACAGAGAGAGTGCACATCTAGGGGCCGGGGTGTAGATTTGGTCTCCCTGATGTTGACTCCTTAGCCACAGCCTTGGGTTTTTTAATACTGGACGAGTGTTTCATAACGGCCGTTGTGTGGCCAGTTTCGGGGCCGGTGCGTGGGCTGGTGCGTCTGAATGTCCCAGGCTGAATTTGTGTCCCAGTCCCGCCCCTGATCATATCTGATGTATAATGTTACGTCTTGAAACTGTGTATTTAATGTACGTCTTACCAGAGCTCTTTGTGACTTTATGGCGAGATGCTACTGTGTGAACATGATGTATCTGTCTGTAAACTGTCCTTTCATTGTGGCCACGGTGAAATAAACGTTTCTATTATTAATAATGACTCAGAATGATTTGTAAAACTGCTCATCGTTTTGTCCTTTAATATTTCCCATACAGGCTACGAGTCAATATGACTGCAATAATAACACTACAGAGGACATAACTAATGATATGAGGGAGGTGTTCAGCAATTTCAAAGCCATCAGAAGTTTTCTGATGACTCTGCAATAGTGGGATGTATAAAGAACGTGACGAGAGGGAATACCGGGAACTGGTAGTGGACCAGAGGAGTACAAATACCTCTGTGTGCACATCGACAACAAACTGAACGGGTCAAAACATGCAGAGGCACTGTACAAGAAGGGCCAGAGCCGACTCTACTTCCTCAGAATGCTGAGATCCTTCAATGTCTGTACAAGGATGTTGAGGATGTTCTATGAGTCGGTGGTGGCGGGCGCCTTCTTGTACGCTGTGACCTGCTGGGGCAGCAGACTGAGAGCAGGGGACACAAACAGGCTGGATAAGCTGGTCAGGAAGGCCAGTAGCGTGGTTGGGGTAGAACTGGACTCCCTAGCGAGGGTGGCGGAGAGGAGGAGCCTTGCTAAGCTCCAGGCCATCAGGGAAAACCCCTCCCACCCACTATACACAGACTTGGCTGACAGGAGGAGCATGTTCAGTGCTAGGCTCACACTACCTAAATGCACCACTGAACGGGACAGGAAGTCCTTCATTCCAACAGCCATCAGACTATACAATGCATCACTGTGCCTCACTGCATCACTGAGCACAGAGTGACAGTTACCATCTTCCTGGACTCTTACTTTTGAAACAGCACTGTGCAATACTACAACTACTGTAGACCTCAGTATATTTGTACTGTATTTATTTACTGTATATTTTATTCCATTTTTATTCTATTTTATTCTACTCTTATCTTAGGCAATTTGATTTGTTTTGTTATTCTTATTCGTGACCTGTTCTGTCTAAATGTTTAATGTTGAGCGATTTGCAGTGTCAAATTTCCCTTGGGATAATAAAAGTATTTCTATTCTATTCTATTCTATTCTATTCTATTCTATTCTATTCTATTCTATCACATGGCTGGATTGTGTTGAAACCTTAAGGAAACCTGTACAGATGACCTCATAAAATGAGGAATACATTTTTTATTTGAAGTGTTTCAAATAAATCCTACAATTAGCTGAGAAAGATGTCTGTATGTATGCATGTTTCCAAGTAATATGTTTTGAATCTGAGAAATTCTATGAAGACACAAAACAGGCTATTTGATCTACTAATCATAATCATAGACACTTGATACAAATGACACTATAACTACCACTGTTGTCACGAGAATGTACTTTATTGGTGTAATTGGTTAAATTGTTTTAATGTAAGCGTCCTGAGGTCAGGATAGGGGTCGATGTGGGGGATTTACTCCATGATGTCATCACTGCTACCAAGAAAAACATAGATCTCATGCTGAACCATCTCCAGGCCTTGTTCAAAGGATTCACAAACAGGATGGGTTGTCTCGTACTAAGTTGACATGAAGAAACAATTTAAACAAGGGAAGTATGAATATATTTGTATATTTTGAAGGTAAATTATTTTGTACTTCTCTTGACATCTTGGCTGTCATGTTCATTAGGGACGGGAATTCGAATTAGAAAAATAATAGTAATAACCTTCTTACTGTCTTTTACTAGTATGTACTTTGCTACTATATCTATACTACCATCTACTATGTACTATGCTACTATCCCTATACTACCACCTACTAATATGTCTATACTACTATGCACTCAGAGTGGAGCAGAGTGGAGTAAAATGTACCATTAGCTGCCAGAGTAGTTCCCCTCCTGCTAGTGGTGCTCATCATGTCTCCACCCATGGCAGAGGTACCGGTACATACAGGCTCTAGATCCAGGATAATAAGATACATACAGCCTCTAGATCCAGCATAATAAGATACATACAACCTCTAGATCCAGGATAATAAGATACATACACCCTCTAGATCAGACCTGGGCATTGTACGATTCTGACCGGCCCGCAATATTTAACTTTTTTAACTTTTTTTTTTCATGTCAACGTTCACACGCACAGCACAATATACGCTTACCTAGGATTTGACTTGATTCAACAACAAAGCAGTCGGGGCAAGCCGAAAACGGTCGAAAGTGTGGTTATTTGAAGTTTGGATTTTTTTTTTCACAACTGAGGTAGGTAGATTACATTTTTAGAGACTAAAGTACAGAAAAAAGGTACCGTTGGGTACCGGTATCGATTCACAGGTACCGGTACCGTATCGGTTCAAATGTGAACGGTACCCATCCCTACTGAACACACAACTGCAGGACAAGGGCATTTTTGCTCATGAAATGCATAGCCATGTGAAAGCCTTCCTGACAAAGTTGCAATTAATTTCAAGGCAACTAGGTGGCAACAATCTCGAACACATGAAAACCCTGAAAGAAGTCAAACCATCAGCTGATCACCGGCACAGGTACTCATCCATGTTGGGAGCACTGCATGATGAATTTTCAAGGCGTTTTCAAGATTTCAAAAAGGTTGAGGATGAAATGCAGCTGGTTTCCTCTCCCTTTACCTGCAGTGTTGATAGTTGTTCAGCTTGAACTCATTGACCTGCAGTCTGATTCACTACTGAAAGAGCACTTTAAGTCAGCATCACTGCTAGAGTTCTACTCTGCTCTCAAGGAGGAGAACTTTCCAAACATGAGGAGACATGCTCAGAAGATGTTACTCTTTGGATCCACCTACATATGTGAACAGACATTCTCAGTCATGAAGTTTACCAAATCCAGGTACAGATCCTCTCTCACTGATGAACATCTGTCAGCTGTGCTTCGCATCTCCACCGCAGACATTCAACCTGACTTTGATGGACTTGTTAAAGCTCAAAAGAGACTGGATTTCTCACACTGAATGAAAAAAAAGACCTGAAGAACACTAAAATGTGGAAATATAACAAGTGACACTTGATCCTTTTCTTTTTTTCTGCACAGTAAAAAAAAAGAACTGAAGAACACTAAAATGTGGAAATATAACAAGTGAAATGCGACACATGATATATATTTTTTTGCACAGTTCTGAAAACATTAAATGTTTAAAGGGGAACTATTTTACTATTTCTTTCACTATTTGGGCACTTTTACACAATTCCTGTGAGTTTATGGAACACCTCTTAAATTATTTTTTTTTTAATTCATTGTTTTGTATTTCTAATCAAGTCCTCAAAAACAGCATTTTTCTACCTCAAGATCTTAAGCCGTTTTGAGCCTGGGCTCCAACCATTGTGGGAACTGTGTGGAGTGTGTGTGAGTCTCAGCAGAGTCTCATGCAGCTGAGTCTCTCTGACATCACAAATCAGCACATTTTCAGATGACTCAGTTCAGTGAGGGTGAATATTGTGAGAGGAGAATTGGAAGAATGCGCCAATATGAGAATTAGAGATATAGATCCTATTAATATAAGTCCACATAGCTAGGAAACAATGCTAAACACTGAAAAAGGCCATTTATAAGATAGTTCCCCTTTAATATAGGCATGTAAAGTCAAAAAGGCCACAAATCTGGTACACTTTTCTTTACATAGTTCAGTCCAGTGGCGTAGCGGAGGCCCCCGCACCCCCCGCAGTGCGGGGGGGCCCCGGAGCTTAGGGGGGGCCCCGCCCCAACTGTAGACTATCCTCTTAGATTTTTTAGTACATGGTTCGCGAGTGCTCCCAGGGGCCGAGATTAAATCCACGGGTACCTCTCGGTGTGCCGAAGCTTTTCCTAAATAACTTCCATCATCGAAAACGAGGGGAAAAGGTCGGCTCGCGACCCTGAAAATTGCGTGTGATTTTAAAAACGCTGTATTAAGTGAGCCTTTTATGGGCTCCACGCGAGCTTTCTACCGTGGGTACATCTGGGAGTCCTGCAACTTTTACTCATTCACATGTAGCCCCGAAAATGCTTAGAAAAGGAAAGCCGAAAGCGTGGAATAAACTCGCCGAAACTGAAAAGTGTCCCACGGGCGCAATTTTTTTCCAAATTTGATTTGCTCCCACGCGGCGAAATAAAATGCAACATTTTCTCACTTTATTATTGATTTAGGGGAGTGGGCGGGGCCTCATGGTCTGACCTGCGCAACGCCACTGGTTCAGTCACATGTCTTGTTTATTTTGGCTACAAAGATGATGTGATGTCTTTAGAAAGCTAAGAAAATCCTTGTTTCAATAGTATATGAAACTCAAAATGCCCTTTGTTATTAATGTGACTGAAAATGAGTTAAATGTTTCACATTTAACCTCACCTTTTAATTGCCAAATAATAACATACACTCTTACCAGCGGTCAAAACAATGCCATTTACTGCTTTTTATATAAAAATAAAATGTATATTATGCATAATTGAGTTCGGAATTTTGGCCCGGCCCTCCAAAATATTTTCAGTTGCTCATTTGGCCCCCTGGGAAAAATAATTGCCCACCCCAGCTCTAGATCCAGGATAATAAGATACATAGACCCTCTAGCTCCAGTGTAATAAGATACATAGAGCATCTAGCTCCAGTGTAATAAGATACATACACCCTCTAGATCCAGGATAATAAGATACATACCTCTATATCCAGGTTAATAAGATACATACAACCTCTAGATCCAGGATAATAAGATACATACAACCTCTAGATCTTATTTATATATAATATATATATATATATATATGGCACAGAGCCATCGTCTTGTATCGTATCCTGTATACATACGCTTGCAGTAGTTCTTAGTTCTATCTATTACTTAATTTCACAATTCTCTTATATACTTTGATTATATTGTCACCATGAATGCATATATATGCTTACTACATGTATTTATTGCTCCAACTCCACCCACTACAAACATGGGAACTCTCTAACTCCTGTCCCCATCTCTCTGAGTGGTTGTCTCGTAGTGTTGGCCAAGGTGGTGGATGTCTCGGGGTGATAGCCAAGATTGCAGTGACTGTTCTACTCCCACATTGGTTATGTGCACCACTGAGATCATGGATCAGCTTCATACTGCCTTCTGTCTGACCTGCAGCGTCTAACCATACCTGCTCTGCCTTGACCTATTCTGAGTGGTTTCTCCTGCTCCCGGGGCATATGGCCCTGAGCCATCGTCTTGTATCCCATCCTGTATACATATGCTTGCAGTTGTTCTTAGTTCTATTTATTACTTGATTTCGCGATTCTCTTATATACTCTGATTCTATTCACATATATGCTTACTATGTATCTATTCTATTCACATATATGCTTGCTTATACAATGGCATGCAAATTTCTTGATTCTGATTGGCTGAAACAGTCAAGTTAGACGTTGTTATTTCGTATAACACACTCCACGTGACCCCAGATCCCTCCCACAACCGAATTTTTCTTTTATTTTGTCTGAATGAATCCGCCATAGATAGACAAATGGAAGTATGAATAGTTTTTGAACAAATCCTCCAAAAAAGATACAGTCAACTAGAATATGTTAGTTTGTTACATACTGTAAACATGGATTATGTAATTAATTTGTCATGACCCATTGTGAAACAAAAGAAAAATCGCGGACTGTATTATTTTCCTCGCTGTGTGAAAAACTACAGAAATTTGCGTCTGAGGGGAGTGGCCACTGGCTGAGTGCTCTCTGTCTCTGTGTTGGAGAGGAGAGAAGCACAGACAACATGAGAGAGGAGAGATGGGACGCACCTAAATCCATTGCAGGGTGAAAATTTGCCGCAAAACATTAATATCTTTGGAACCGTGTGTGTTAAATTGTAGGCTATCTGAATCGGGAGATGATCTTCTCTCGTCACAATTGAAATTGTATTTCTCCGTCGCGCAAAAGCTGGCTGGCAGTCTCATTGAATAATATACACGCTCCGAAAGTCTGTAAACTTGTGCATAACGGAGTGTGGCTCTATAGCAGAGGTCCCCAACCATCGGGTCGCGGACCGATGTAATATTAGTTTGTTACACATATGTTGGATTATGTAATTGGTTTGTCATGACCCATTGTCAAAACAATAATAAATCGCGGGATTTATATGAAGTTTGTTAGATGGCATGCTTTGTAGCACCTCCCTCTGCTTCTAGACACGGAGGCAATTATTTTTTTCTTACCTACTTTTTCTGTGGATGGTTTTGTGAATAAATCTCCATTATGCTTCAATTACTGTGTGTTTATTGTATAGGGATAAGGTTGGGTGAATTCGGCCATTGTATAAACGCATTACATCACTTGAAGTCGTGTGTTATACGCCTGTCTAACGCCTGTCCCCGTCTCCCTGTGAGTGGATGTCTCGTGGTGATGACCGGAGTCGGAGTGGTGGACGTCCCGTGGTGATGGCTGGAAAAGGATGCGATCCTCTCTACACCTCTCCCCATACCTCAAATGGATCCGTCATCAGCTCTATTCAATTTTCAATCTTTCAAAATGTTCTTATGTACCCCAGTTTCTATTGCATGTACATATTTGTGTTTCATTACACGTATATGTACATACTTACAAACTGTTTCGCCTGTTTTATAGCAACACTACTATCACCGACATCTAAGAAGGGAGATCCCCCCTTGAACGGCCCTTCTAAGGTTTCTCTCCTCCACATTGCCTGTGGTGCTTTTTTTCTATTGCTAGGTTTTTAGTTCGTTTTTCCTTACCTTCGCATGGGGTATGTTTTGAAGTGTTGCATTTATTTATTTTACATTTTCTTTTGGATTTCATGGTGTTTTTTGTTTTGTTCTTGATTTATTGTGTTTCTTCTTGACTTGTTTAAAGAAGACGGGTCCGGCCCATTAACGTGTGTTGTCAGGCCTTACAAATAAATTGGATTTTATTTTATTCATGTCTGCAAATACCTGCATATAATCCATTTTACATATCTTTATATACTATATCTGTACATATCCCTGACCTAGTCTTACTAGTTACACTGATGGCTATCCTGTTGTCTGCAGACCAAATGGTACATACATAAGCTTGGCAATGGCTCATTAGGCACACCTTTATTGTATGTATCTGCAAGTATGATGGCTAACCATAATCAGAAGATTCTGACTACGGAATAAGGAGGAACAATTACACTGATGATAATATTTAATGAAGACTCAGGAGACTTGATTGCAGAGAAAGTGTATTGTGTATTAGAAAATTAAGAAATAAGGCAAATCAGATATCCAACATGGCCATACAAAATTACACTTACCTATATATCAACTCTAAAACAACCTTTTTTACACAATGCCTGTGGTTCTCCTTAATTCTCCTTAAAACGTTATTTGTATGGCACCTTTCATACAATAGTTGCAGCCCAAAGTGCTTCACAGCAGTGGTGTAGACAGAAAATAGACATGGGCATAAAATGAGCATAATATTTGCATAATTATAGACATTAAAATCTATGAAAAATAATAAGAAAAACATCACTTTTTAGTGATTAACATCACTAACATGTCACAAAAGCATGTATAATGTATATTATTATCAATACGTTAGTTTAGCAATAGGTTAAAAGTGCCATTAGATAGTTTTAAGTTTTCGATGTTCTGAAGTATATTCCAAGACGGAAACGGAAATGGAAATTTTGAACCATGGGAATTGTAGTCTTTTTGCAGCCATTTTGTAGAGGACATGCATAGCTGTCGACCAGCGTTGGAATTTTTCCGAACTACACTTCCTGTCAGATACTGTGGGGGTTCAAAGTTCAGCGTTCTGAATGAATCATATCAATACCTGTTATGATTCGCGATAATAAGCCACAAAAGGTAACGTTTTTGACAAATATTGAAACGCAGTTAGTTTCTCCTCCCTATTGTTAGCATGTAGGAACAATTAGATATGAAATTAGTTTCAAAATGTTTGCACTGTGGGGAAAATTTTAAAGTACACTAGATTACATTAGATTTCATTATCTGTTCTTATGCACGCCTGGTGATAATAAATCCAAATTGAACTCGGGAATTTGAAAGATAATATATGTATGTATATATATATATATATATATATATATATATATATATATATATATATATATACATGTGCGAATTGGCTATAATAAGGTAATGTATAAGCATCATATTCTATATTCTATAATAATATTTCAAATTGCATTGGTCCGGATGGGAGAATTCAGTACTGTATCTACAGAACCTTCGGTTTAATCATCTTCCCTTTATTAATTTTCTTAGATTATTTGTACACATGATCTCAAGAGGGTACTGAACGAGATCAGTGGCAGTTTTTTAAGTTTGGTCATTATTATCATGGTGTTATTCACTGTCAAAGATGCAAAGAAAAATCATAATTCATATTCTCCTTTGTTTCATCACAATTTAAGCAAGCCTAGTAATAGACACAATATTTCTGACACTGTGAATAGATGTACCTAGATACCAAGAATATGCAAATAACCCTTGTAGAAGTGGAGCAATATTCCATTTACCTAGGTATATATTTTAGGCGGATTTTCACATCGTGTGGAACAGGTTAACCAGATGTTATCTTTTGGGTCGGTACCGACCGTGTGGGGTGGAACAGGTTCAATTCAATTCAATTAAATAAAAAAAAACTGTATTAGTCCCGCAAGGGGCAATTTAGAGCATGGATATGGCAAACAGCTGCCCTTCTACACATTCAAGACAAAACAGGGGACAAGAGACATATATGACACTACCAAAGCACAAGAGACATGACACTGCCAGAATGGGAACCCTACATTGTTGATCTGTCAAGTCCAATAAATAAATTCGGTCAGTACAATTTTCTTTTCTTTTTTTTAATCAAGGGGTCAAAAGGTGCATGACATGTTAGTAAACTGACCATTCCTTGTACTGTGGCCATTCACCAGTCGAATGGCCTCTGGAACAAACCCAAACTTCCTTCTGTTTGTTTTGCAGGCAGGCTGTCTAAAGCGCTTTCCTGAGGGCAGCAGGTCAACACACACATGAAGGACATGTGTGGAGTCACTAATTATCTTATGTGCTTTCTTGAGCACTTGAGCTGTTAAACTGCACTAGGGATCTGTGTGTTCTGGCGATAATCTTTTAGCTAAGGTTGACAACACCTTGCAGTTTGTTCTTGTTTCTTTGACAGAGGGATGTGAACCAGCATACAAATTAAAAGGTTAGAATACTTTCAATAAAGGAAGAATAAAATGTTGCCAGAATTCTCTGGTCGACTCCAAAGGAGGTTAGTTTACGAAGACAGTACAGACGCTGATGAGCCTTTTTTATTATAACATCTGCATTGTCACTAAATTTGAGTTTGTCATCGCTTGTTGAAAGGCATAGTAAAAGTATAAGAAAAGAGAGGTATAATATGTTACCTTTAAAGTTCAAATTATCTATTTAACATGTAAGAGGATGTTATTACACACATGTACATGTGTGGGTGTGTATATGTGTGTGTGTGTGTGTGTGTGTGTGTGTGTGCCTGTGTGTGTGTGCGTGCGTGCGTGCGTGCGTGCGTGAGTGTGTGTGTGTTAGACATCAAAGAGGTCAGTGAAATCATTCTGACACAGAGACAATGAGGAGCCAGATGACCAGACACTAAACCCAGGATAGAGCTGTTCAGAGAAGCTGCAGTAGAAGGTGTGGAGGTGTGTCCGTCTGTCAGAGGAGACTCTAGAAGGTGTGGAGGTGTGTCCGTCTGTCAGAGGAGACACAAATCTGGTGTAGACACACACACACCTCATTACTAGTTATCACCATACAAACACACACATACATACACACACACACACACACACACACACACACACACACACACACACACATGGACACACACACACATGGACACACACACACATGGACGCACGCACGCGCACACACACACACACACAGACACACACGCACGCACACACACACACACACACACACATGCACACACACACACACACACACACACACACACACACACACACACACACACACTCACGTTTCCTCTGTCCAGATTTAATCTTCAGCAGAGTCCAGACTGTAGAAACAAGAACAGATAGTAGCTAAGTTTCCATCCACTTGTCAGTTGAATTTAAAGCCAATTATTTGAAGTTTGCAAAAAACATTAATGTGAATTCTGCCGGTGAAAGTGTGTTTCCATCCAACAGATTTGATGTGAATAGAAACCTGTGTGTAATGATGTCACATGCTGTAAAAACACTGTTGTGAAGGATCAGATTAAACCGAATATATATATTTATTTATGGATATATATTTAATAGTATTTGTATATCGTTTGATATCCCTTGTATATTCCTTGTATATATACACTGAATATCCCTTTAGTCTACTAACAGCCCATAATAGTTTCATTCTCTCATTGGACAAGAACTTGGCGCCAGCAGCCAAGCCCCTTGGTTCAAGTTCAATCGTGCCGACGAACATGTCGTTACTAGCCCGGTTCCGCGTAGGAATACGTCTGCCGAAATACGAATGGTACTATTTGTTCACAGCGCATATATATATGGCGCAAGTAAAGTAGAACTTTCTTTTAGTCCCTTAGCCCTTAGTTCTTTACCCTCCAACCTAGTGGCAAGACGTTAAGCCTCACCCACGATACACGTGTGGTGCAGTATGGTCAACTTGGCCTCAGAATGGCATTGAGACATCGTGTGGATTAATAGTTGAATTGTCATAGTTTGGCACTATACCGTCGAGTGGGACGTATTTCTATTAAGTTAATAATAGTCTATTATGTATGGTGCATCGTTCGGTTAGAGTTATAAAGTGAGCAGTACCCCCATCGTTTCCTCGCGTTATCTAGAGTCTTAACCAGGCTGGGCAGACCACGTGTGGTGCTTTCATCCGAGGAGTTCTGGGCCAGGACGAGTGGACCTGCACATTGGATTACCTTACCCGGACGACGGCGAGCCCTACACGGCTTGGATTATCTACTTGCTTTGGGTGCTTTGATTTATGCCATGGATAACAGCCAACACTGGTGAGTGTTGGAACTACCCCCGAGAGGAGTCTAGGTGAGACGGCGCTCTACCCCGAGTGAGGTCGCCTCACGTCTCTTCGTTGTGGACCGGCAGCTACCGTCTACAAGAGGGCCCAGCTGTATTCATCTGTGGACCAAGGTTCTGTGGGCACCGTGTTCAGCACTCTGAATTCTCCCAAGAAATCGTTGGCCAGATGGGATATCGCCAGCGGCTCTCCTAACCCCCCCCCCCCCTACTGACTTACAACAAGCGGGACCCCCTTTAGTGTATCCAGCTATAATCATTTAAGTACCATCGCTATAGTTCCCTAAAGAACCAGGTTGTATACTTGCTTCCTGCGTAACCAGAGATTGGACATTCAATGTTGATTTGCCTACGAATACTCATTTGCCTTACAAGTGCATTCAAATCATAAATGTCATTAAGTGAACGTTGTATATACCCTTTGCTATATATTAAATATTCGATTTATACATTTGTGTGGACTTGGTTTCATGGTGGGAAAGTGTTCATCATATCTATATCATGTACTGTGTGGCCAGTAGTTAAAGTACATAAAGCGGTAGTGGTTTAATGATACCATACTTATCAATACAGTCAGGGAATTGTACCCCTCAGTTACAATTGGTCCTTCGAGCCGGAGGGTAACTAGTGTAATATTAATATAGTGTTATTAATATTGAAATGGCCTATGATGAACACTCCACGAAGCGGTCCTCCTAACGTAGAACGCCCGCAGCGCAGACGACAGCCACCTCCGTACTTAGAGGATTACGCTGTCAGTCAACTACCTAGCCTTCTACAAACGGTAAACGCGGTAAAAGTAGAAAGTAAAATTATGTCTGACCTTAACGACCAGGTTACCCCGACCACAGAGGCCCTAGTGGGTTCTAATGTAACTGACCAAGCTCACGGTGGGGACCAGGAGGGAGCTGACATGCCTTTACCCCTCGCCAATACCGAAGAAGTAGTCCCCGACCAGCCCCGGGAGGAAGACAACCCTACAGAGAGAGAACTCTGCACGGAAGAAGAGGAGGAGAGCACCGAGGAAATAGAGCTCCAGGACTCCCCAACGAGTACCGCCAGGAGCGGCTCACCTCTACAACCGTCTTCCCCCAGCGAAGCGGAGAGGATGCTATCACAGGCGTTCCTCATCAGCCTGACAGCCTCTACCGAACGCGATCGACTTCAGGGTGAACGCGATCGACTTCAGGGTGAACATGATCGACTCCAAGCACAGACGCTTAGCGAGCGCGAACAACTCCAAGCGCAACAACGGAGCGAAGAAGAGCGCATACGCCTGGAGATGAGACGCCTTCAGACGGAAGAGAATATGGCAAGAGACCGAGCAGACACCCAGCATGCCGCTGCCGGTGCCCAAAGAGAAGCAGAGCGCGACCTCGCTCTCATCCAGCGCGAAACCGAGCGCGACAGACTACAAGCCGAGCGCGACAAGCTACAAGCGCAACTAATGGAGAAGCTGATCCTCAAGGCAGCACCCTCTCCCTCCGCCAGGGGTTCAAGGAACTCGTCGAGACAACAGTCAAGGGCAGCGTCTCCTAACCGAGCAAGCGACCCTGAACTTGACCAACAGACCAAGCCTATACCCCCCGCAGACCCCCTTCCCCGACCGGTCCAAGCGAGACCCAGCTACAAGGAAGGAGCAGCATACACTGCGGAGAAGCTAAATAAACGACTACAGGATCTAGAGGACCTGATAGAAGAAGAAGAGGGAGAGGAGGAGAACCAAGCCCGACGACAGCACAGTACTCCACCGGACCAGGAGGTCCAGTACAGCCCAGGCTATACCCCCGCGGCGCTGCGCTACAGACCCCCGACTCTATTCACGGGTGAGCACGACGCACGACCAGCCCCGAGGAATAGCACCTGGACCAGCGGGCCATGGTACCCTGCCGGTACCAGCCCACAGAGAGGCGCAAGAGGAGACTCGCCTAGGAGGCCTCTCCCCCAACGCTCGCCGATGTATCAGCCATCCACGGCGTCATACATTGGTACACCGACATTTCCAGACTTCACCTATGAGAATCGAGCACAGTACACGGAGCTCCGGATGTGCTTAGAGACAATGATGGTGGATGTCGCTGATGAACGCCACAAGAATGCAATATTACTGAAGCACCTGAAAGTACCCAGAGCGCACAATATAGCGCTAGCCTATGCCACCTCTATGACCCCATACACCGCGGCTCTAGCAGTGCTGGACCAGAGATATGGACGTATATGGGATTACGTAATCCAAGAGATAAGGCATATTGACAGCCTACCCCCAGCAACAGACAATCGCTCATTAGACGACCTGTCTATAAGAGTGCAGTCCCTGGTAGGGATGCTGGGAGCGCAACGAGAAAAGGGTATGCACGAGCTATACGCCAACTCTAACGTCGAGAGGATTTTAGAGAAGCTGCCACCCGCCAGACAAGAGCGCTTTAGGCGGCAGAGAGACCACCGTGATCCTAACGGTCCCGAACCATCCCTCCTCGATCTAGCCGACTTCCTGGCAAGAGAAGTCAGCAGCTTACGACTGGATACGTTCGTGCAGAGCACACCAAGCTCCAGAGAGGGACCTAGGAGAATACACGATGGAAGAAGATCGGTGACTGTCATGCACCAATCAGAATCAGTACCGAGCAGTAAGAACCACAGTACCCCCTCGAGAAAAGAGAAGTGGAAGATGGTGTGCCCGTACTGCGAGAAGGAACACTGGCTGTCACAATGTGACCTGTTCACAAAGATGAATGCAGAAGAAGTGAGTCAATGGATAAAGTCCAACAGGCGCTGTTACCGATGTGCGCGCAGTCACATGGCAGCCGAGTGCCGCCTAAAGAAGAGGTGCAGTCGGTGTGACGGAGCCCACCTAGATGTCCTACACGACAGTAACAGAAGAAAGCCTGCACCTGCACCATCGAGCAGCACCAAGGCAAGTGTCATGTACATTGACCCCGCCAGCAGCAGCGGCGCCCAAGTGCTCTTAAAGGTAGTCCGTGTAACATTGAGCTACCAAGATAAAGTCATGGACACTTACGCCGTCCTTGATGACGGGTCAGAGAAGACCCTTCTGCTCGCGTCCGCTGCGGCCCAGCTGGGACTGCGGGGGAGCGAGAACCAAATGACAATTCGGACAATAAGAAGAGATTTAAAGACGATAAAAGGCGAGAATGTCTCCTTCACTATCGCAGCAAGCGGGCAGCCAGAGCGACGGTATAGGATTACAAATGCTTTCACCAGCCAAGAAATAGGACTATCACAGTACACCTACCCCATCGCCAAGCTGATGGATAAATATGTGCACCTGCGTCAACTACCTATCCCGCTCATAGACGGCGCCACCCCGACCCTGCTGATAGGCTCCGACCATGCAGACCTCATAGTCCCGATAGACCGGGTCCATACAGGACCCAGAGGCTGTCCTGCAGCAGTCGAGACCCGCCTAGGATGGACACTACAAGGCCCCCTCGCTAAATCTCTCAACCGAACAGCAGCCACTAGCTGCCTCCACTCCAGAGTGACAGAAGAAGACACCACTCTCCTGCAGCATGTCGAGAGGCTATGGACACTAGAGACAATGCCCTTTAAGAACAAAAAGAAAGACATTCGTTCTAAAGAAGACATTTACGCCATAAACCTCCTCGAGCAAGGGACAAAGAGAGTCACAGTCGGCGGAGTGATGAGATACGCAACTCCACTCCTGAGGCGAGAGGGAATGCCCACCTTTCACGCAAAGAAAGACGCTACGGAGCGGTATCTATTGAACACAGAGCGGCGCCTAGCCAAAGACCCCGCTCAAGAGAGTGTGTACCGCGCTGAGATTGAGAAGCTAATCACAGCGGGACACGTGACAAAGATTGACATTAAAGAGGCCGATCAGACGACCGAATCATGGTACGTGCCGCACCACAAGGTCCACCACAACGGCAAGGATCGCATTGTGTTTAACTGCAGCTACCAGATCGGATCCCAAAATCTGAATAAAGAGCTCTTGCCCGGCCCCACACTCGGCCCCTCTCTACTAGGCGTGCTACTACGCTTCCGCCAGGACAAGGTGGCTATCAGCGGGGATATCAAAGGGATGTTCCTGCAGGTGAGACTAGTGGAGGAGGACAAGCCCCTGCTGCGGTTCCTATGGAGAGAGAGGATCGGAGATGAGCACCCAGCCATCTACCAGTGGGAAGTCCTCCCCTTCGGAACCACATGCAGCCCGTGCTGTGCTACATTTGCACTACAGAAACACGTCGCAGAGGACCCAGCAGCAGATGAAGAGGTCCGACACAGTGTGAAGAACAGTTTCTACGTGGACAACTGTTTACAAAGCGTTTCGACTCAAGAAGAAGCCGAGGTTCTCCTACTCAAGCTACGCGCCTCCCTGATCAAAGGCGGCTTTGATCTCAGGCAGTGGGCCAGCAGCGACCCGCACGTATTGCGCAGCCTCCCCCCCGCGGACAAGGCTGCCAGCAGCGAGACCTGGATGGCGACCATCCCAGGAGAAGCCCAAGAAATGACACTAGGACTAGTCTGGCGCTTCAAAACAGACTCGCTCCACTATAGACACAAACCCCTGACCACGGAGCAGGGAAGGTCGACGGCGATACCGACCACCAGACGGAGTGTGTACAGAACACTCGCCAGACAATATGACCCGTTGGGATGTATTCTACCTTACACCACCAGGGCAAAGATGATTGTACGAGCACTATGGGACAAGGACCAGGGCTGGGACGACCCAATACCCGCACCCCTTGCCTCCACATGGAGAGAGTGGGAGACGGAACTCCGCTCACTCCCAGGCGTCAATATACGCCGCAGCTACTTCCCACCCACAGTGAGGCCAGAGACATGCAAGATGGATCTACACGTCTTCAGTGACGCCTCCGAAGTAGCCTATGGATCGGTGGCCTACTTGCGTGCCCAAGAGAAGGGAGGAGAGATACACACTGCTTTCATCCTGGCTCGCTCAAGAATAGCCCCACGAAAGCAACAATCTATCCCGCGTCTAGAGCTCTGCGCAGCCCTAGCAGGAGCGCATCTAGCCACGTTAATCCAACGTGAACTCACCATTCCGGTGCACAGAACAATCTTGTGGTCAGATTCCACGACAGTACTCACATGGATCAAGTCTGATTCATGCAGATACAAGGTCTTCGTGGGAGTCAGAGTCACAGAGATTCAAGAGTTAACAGAAGCAGCGAGCTGGCGGTATGTGGACACCAAACACAACCCAGCTGACGTCATCACCCGGGGAATGTCCCTAGATGACCTCACCCGTCGCAACATCTACAGTGACGGACCAGAGTTCCTCAAGCTCCCGGAAGAAGAGTGGCCTACGCCCACCCCACGGGAAGCGAGTAAAGAGGAGGCTGAGAACAAGAAACCTATGTTCTGTGGACTGAGCACAGTCGCCTCCACAGACCCCAACATAGATGATTGCCTCACCCTACAGAGTGCGCAACTAAAGACATTTCTGCGGCACCACCCAGAGATTCAGCCCACTGCCGACATTTCAGCAGCTGACTACGAAGAAGCCGAACTTCTTCTACTACAACGAGCCCAGAGAGACTCGTTCCCCGACGAGCTAGACTGTCTACAGGGAGGAAAGCCCGTCCCATCAGACAGCAGACTGCTCCACCTGGCACCCGAGAGTGACGCCCATAATCTCATCAGAGTGGGTGGTCGTCTGCGGAGAGCCCCCGATCTACCGGATGACGTTAAGTACCCGATAGTCTTGAACAGCCGACACAAGGTCACAGAGCTGATCATAAAGAAATACGACGAGGATGTACACCACGCAGGAGCAGAGAGAGTCTTCGCGGAGATCAGACGTCGCTATTGGATACTTCAAGGAAGAGAAGCAGTGCGACGCTTCCAGCGAACCTGTCTAGACTGCCGAAAGTGGCGCGCGCAGCCCAGCATACCCCGGATGGCTGACCTACCTCCCTGTCGCCTCCGACTCGGCGACAAGCCCTTCCACTCCACAGGCATGGACTGTTTTGGCCCGTTGTATATAAAGAAAGGAAGAGGAACCGAGAAGCGGTGGGGTATTGTATTCAAATGCATGACCACCAGAGCGATACATATCGAACTCCTTCCAACCATGAGCACAGACTCATTCCTTATGGCCTTCCGAAGATTCACATCACGGAAAGGAAAACCGTCTACATTGTTGTCTGATCACGGGACAAACTTCAAAGGCGGAGAAAGAGAGCTGAGAGAGAGCTTCCAAGCTATGGGCCCAGAACTTAAGACCCACCTCGCTCCATCCCAGATTGACTTCCAGTTTAATCCCCCGAACGCACCCCACTTCGGTGGAACCTGGGAACGAGAAGTACGTTCTATAAAGACAGCCCTGTACGCCGTGCTTGGGGCCCAGACTGTGGCGGAAGAAGTCCTAATGACAGTCCTCACGGAGATCGAGGGAGTATTGAACTCCAAGCCCCTCGGCTACGTCTCCAGTGATATAGCAGATGTCGACCCAGTCACCCCCAACACACTCTTGATGGCGCGGCTGGACCCCGCGCTACCCCAGACAATGTACAGGCCTGAAGAAGCGAACGGCCGAAGAATGTGAAGGTACAGTCAAGTACTGGCTGACAAGTTTTGGAACAGCTTTCTACTCCACTACCTACCGTCTCTACAGACCCGCCAGAAGTGGGTAAAAGAGAGAGACAATTTGACAGAAGGAACAGTCGTCATGATTATCGACCAGTCACTACCCAGAGCTATGTGGCCGGCTGGCCGCGTAAGCAAAGTGATCACCGGTGCCGATGGCAAGGTCCGAGCAGCTGAGGTGCTCGTCCAAGGGCGAACTTACACACGACCCGTGGCGAGGCTAATAGAACTGCCCAGACTCCCAGACACTATCGATGACGACCATGACCCCACGACTTTGTGAGTTGACTGACCCTTACAGCGGACCTTGAGTGGTAGACAGTGCGGTTAATCTGTCTCTGCTTAGCTAATTAGGTGGGACTAATTAGGGGGTGGCTGTTGTGAAGGATCAGATTAAACCGAATATATATATTTATTTATGGATATATATTTAATAGTATTTGTATATCGTTTGATATCCCTTGTATATTCCTTGTATATATACACTGAATATCCCTTTAGTCTACTAACAGCCCATAATAGTTTCATTCTCTCATTGGACAAGAACTTGGCGCCAGCAGCCAAGCCCCTTGGTTCAAGTTCAATCGTGCCGACGAACATGTCGTTACTAGCCCGGTTCCGCGTAGGAATACGTCTGCCGAAATACGAATGGTACTATTTGTTCACAGCGCATATATATATGGCGCAAGTAAAGTAGAACTTTCTTTTAGTCCCTTAGCCCTTAGTTCTTTACCCTCCAACCTAGTGGCAAGACGTTAAGCCTCACCCACAATACACGTGTGGTGCAGTATGGTCAACTTGGCCTCAGAATGGCATTGAGACATTGTGTGGATTAATAGTTGAATTGTCATAGTTTGGCACTATACCGTCGAGTGGGACGTATTTCTATTAAGTTAATAATAGTCTATTATGTATGGTGCATCGTTCGGTTAGAGTTATAAAGTGAGCAGTACCCCCATCGTTTCCTCGCGTTATCTAGAGTCTTAACCAGGCTGGGCAGACCACGTGTGGTGCTTTCATCCAAGGAGTTCTGGGCCAGGACGAGTGGACCTGCACATTGGATTACCTTACCCGGACGACGGCGAGCCCTACACGGCTTGGATTATCTACTTGCTTTGGGTGCTTTGATTTATGCCATGGATAACAGCCAACACTGGTGAGTGTTGGAACTACCCCCCCGAGAGGAGTCTAGGTGAGACGGCGCTCTACCCCGAGTGAGGTCGCCTCACGCTTCATTCTCTCATTGGACAAGAACTTGGCGCCAGCAGCCAAGCCCCTTGGTTCAAGTTCAATCGTGCCGACGAACATGTCGTTACTAGCCCGGTTCCGCGTAGGAATACGTCTGCCGAAATACGAATGGTACTATTTGTTCACAGCGCATATATATATGGCGCAAGTAAAGTAGAACTTTCTTTTAGTCCCTTAGCCCTTAGTTCTTTACCCTCCAACCTAGTGGCAAGACGTTAAGCCTCACCCACGATACACGTGTGGTGCAGTATGGTCAACTTGGCCTCAGAATGGCATTGAGACATCGTGTGGATTAATAGTTGAATTGTCATAGTTTGGCACTATACCGTCGAGTGGGACGTATTTCTATTAAGTTAATAATAGTATATTATGTATGGTGCATCGTTCGGTTAGAGTTATAAAGTGAGCAGTACCCCCATCGTTTCCTCGCGTTATCTAGAGTCTTAACCAGGCTGGGCAGACCACGTGTGGTGCTTTCATCCAAGGAGTTCTGGGCCAGGACGAGTGGACCTGCACATTGGATTACCTTACCCGGACGACGGCGAGCCCTACACGGCTTGGATTATCTACTTGCTTTGGGTGCTTTGATTTATGCCATGGATAACAGCCAACACTGGTGAGTGTTGGAACTACCCCCCGAGAGGAGTCTAGGTGAGACGGCGCTCTACCCCGAGTGAGGTCGCCTCACGTCTCTTCGTTGTGGACCGGCAGCTACCGTCTACAAGAGGGCCCAGCTGTATTCATCTGTGGACCAAGGTTCTGTGGGCACCGTGTTCAGCACTCTGAATTCTCCCAAGAAATCGTTGGCCAGATGGGATATCGCCAGCGGCTCTCCTAACCCCCCCCCCCCCCCTACTGACTTACAACCAGCGGGACCCCCTTTAGTGTATCCAGCTATAATCATTTAAGTACCATCGCTATAGTTCCCTAAAGAACCAGGTTGTATACTTGCTTCCTGCGTAACCAGAGATTGGACATTCAATGTTGATTTGCCTACGAATACTCATTTGCCTTACAAGTGCATTCAAATCATAAATGTCATTAAGTGAACGTTGTATATACCCTTTGCTATATATTAAATATTCGATTTATACATTTGTGTGGACTTGGTTTCATGGTGGGAAAGTGTTCATCATATCTATATCATGTACTGTGTGGCCAGTAGTTAAAGTACATAAAGCGGTAGTGGTTTAATGATACCATACTTATCAATACAGTCAGGGAATTGTACCCCTCAGTTACAAACACACTTTTGCTAAAATATTGTTACATTGAATATATTTCCTACATTTTAAGCGTTACATTTTTACACAAAATTAGCAAATAAACCACACAGTGCACACAAATATTTGTCCAGTTAGCCAAATCACATATGAAAAGGAATCAAGTTTATCAAGAACTAATTAATATGGAGTAATACAGAAGATGCATAACATGAGATGTATAACGGAGATGTATAATGGGAGATGTATAACGGAGATGTATAACGTGAGATATATAACATCATATCTATAACAGGAGATGTATAACGGAGATGCATAATGGAGATGTATAACGGGAGATGTATAACGTGAGATATATAACGTGATATGTATAACAGGAGCTATATAACGTGAGATATATAACGTGATATCTATAACAGGAGATATATAACAGAGATGCATAATGGAGATGTATAACGGGAGATATATAACGGAGATGTATAACGTGAGATATATAACGTGATATGTATAACAGAGATGTATAACAGGAGATATATAGCGGAGATGCATAATGGAGATGTATAACGGGAGATGTATAACGGTAGCTTTTGTATAATAGCCTTTGTTCGCCATCTCCTTCTCTAGTTGTTGGTTCTAATTCTAATATTTAAAGCAGAAACACAGGGTGGATAACCTTTTTACTGATAAAGAGAAAATCCGGTAAGGTTGAGTGCAAAAACCTTTTGACAATATTCATGAAATTGTATGGAGATTTACTGTTTCCATCATACGTTTTTCATTCGATAACACTTTATTTGCATAAAAACATGTGGATGAAACTTAGTTCTGTATCACACTAGCTCACGCTCAGCGTCTCATGCATATATCTCGCTTCAGCATATATACACTGAATAAATTTCAAAATGTACCTTTAAATGCCAGCATTCATCTGGCCACACCCCCATCCGCTTACCTATATAAGCAGGGGTGGTGCCACACACTCATCTCCTTCTCAAATTTCATCACAAGCAACGTGTTGTTATATGCCCACTTGACGTGGAGAAAAATATTAGCTGGAAAAGCAATGTTTACGAGGAAAGGAAGGACAAGGAGATACGTTGACATCATATCTTTATTTTCTCTCTCACTATTTTCGAGAAAATACGGCGATATTGTCTTCGTCACTGGAGTGTCTGGAAGATGGTGATCATTCTAAAAATCCTCCACCGGTTTTCGTATTGGGAGCCCGCCGCTGCATGCCTCTCAACTGCAGTTCCTTGCTGTGTTGGTTGGGGTGAAACCTTTCAGGACACAGCTGAACTGTAGGACGCGCCGCTGTTGTGAGAAGCGGTGGGTTTCAGGTTGGGTGAGTACTGTTTGCTTGCGGCTCCACTTGTCTGTTAGTGCTATGGGGGCTAACTGACAATGTTTACGAACACCGGCCCCAGTTTAAGGTCTTTTGGTTCAGCCTCTTGGGCAGCAGCGGAAGACCTTGATCTGAATCCCATTATAGTTTGACTAGTGGGCCACGACCATTAACACTGGTGATCCCTGTGTTTTCTGGACGAGTGGATATCTCTCTGTCACTGTGTTAAGGCCCCATCTTTCATAGCCAAATGAGAGTATTCCCTCACGAGGAGATATGGGCATAGATGTTCTTTAGCGGAAGATCTGTGTTCAAAGTCAGCTACACAGGCCAGTTGGGTATTGTGCTGGCTCCGTCGGGTGTTGGTAAAATCACTGTTGTAAAACTGTGTTAACATCTTGTTTCTCTTTTCTCTTAAAAAGTGAGGAGGGTTTCAGAACGGCGGCCTGTCTGGGTGAGTGTTATATCATTGTGTACAAGTTCAGGTGATAGCTGCTTAGCTTACGGTTAGCCAGTCAGCTGTTAGCTGCGGCGTTAGCCTGCTGTGATCACTGCGTGGCCTACCTAGGTTTGGCCTACTGTTAACCAGTCAGCTGTTAGCTGCGGCGCTAGCCTGCTGTGATCACTAGGAAACGTTAGCTTGCTGCTATCGGCCAAGGCCCAGCGCGGGGTGGTTCCGGCTCCTCGCGCGCCGCCGCGAGCTCCCCTCTGGTCGCGTGCGCCGTTCGCTCGGTGTCTCGCGGGCAGGGGCAGTAGCGGCCGACGGTTGGAGCGGCCGTTAGCTTAATGCTACTCTGTTGAACGTGCTTTGATTATAACATGTTTTAAACACTCTTGACTACGACGTCATCTTTGACAGAGGATGTTCGTCGAACCTGCCCTGGGCTAGGACGGCAAAGCCTGCGTCAACAAAGGGGACCGTAGCGACGGGTTGGAGCGGCGACGCTGCCCAGATCGAACAACACAGGACGGCTGTGTTTTCTACGGTGTCTTGAGACTGCACTTCGTTGATCTACGCTCCGGGTAGGCCAGGTCTGACCAGACCTTGTACACTTCTTCTGGCTTTCCCTTCTAAATGTTTTGTAAATAACGATGTTTTCCAAAACGAGTGTTACTGCACTACATTTAGGATACGACGCGAGTTGTGTGTGAATTGTCTTGTCACTAGGTATTTAGCTTCTCCGTGCAAATCGGGTTGTTGTTTCAGATGTGAAAATGATCTGGTTTGTTGTGTTGAGAAACATCATGTGTGTTTATATGTACCGTGTACTCACAACTAAGGGGGTTAACTAACCTATAAAGCTATGCTTAGTGACAAATGAGTAAAGAATGTTCTTTTCTCAGCCTGTAATGACAATGAACAGTGTGTTCACATATTAACAGGTTTTCCTGTTTTAACTGGCCGTATTAAGGGTAAAGTAGGAGGATTGTGTTTCCCCCCGGTTCCCTGGGGACTTCTTCATCCTCCTATCAGACATGTTGTTGCACTACATTGTGTCTCTGTGTGGTAGGGATGCGATGTAACCCTTAGCTTGATTGCTGAGGTTGTGCTAAAACTGCTGGAGAAACTTTATTTTCCTAAAAGAAAAGATTGTTTGGTCGCTTTCGTGTGTGCTTAGCAAGGCCTGTGGCCGATACTAATCGAGAATTATGTATTCTCTCATTATGAAAAACGGCGTTCCTCTGTAGAGTGTTTTTGCCATTTTTTGTAGGTGATGATGGGTTGTGTGTGTCATGTGACCTACAACTGGGTTGGACTGGCCACAGAAGCACATGTGTAAGTTTGGTACCGGGGCTCTTGAAGAGCCCTCTCTATTCTGTGTTTTTTTCCTTAGTAAAAATCAGATAGCAGGTTAGCTCATGCGCTGTGTGAAGCTGTCAGCCGCTTCATAGAGCTGACTATGACTGTGTCATATTCTCTTTTTGTCATTACATCGTATCATGGGTGTGGGGTCGTAAAGGGGTGAACTGGTAACCTTTCCTTCCCCTTTTTTCTGTTGGTCAGGGGTAAACCCACCTGTCCTTCAATGTTCCTGTCACGTTGCGGTTCGGCACGTTACAGGGTGGGGGGGGGGGGGGAGTTTCCTGGTCACACGGCCTGGAATATTGGGCGTGTGGACCGCAGAAATTCCCCCGCCATAGAGTACGTCACCGTGCGCGTCTCTGTTGGTAGGACTTCCGTGTGCTGTTCAGGTCCATGTTATGGATCTGTTTCGGGGGGTGGTCAGGGCTCCTCCTCACCAAGCTCCTATTCGGGCCTTCTGTGAGTTGGGACTCCTCCTTCCATGTGAGGGAGCCTCCTTCAGAGTACAGAGCCTCCTCCTCAGATTGTCAAGGTGAGTGGACCCTCTAGAAGGAGTCCTACTCTATTGTGTATGTATTCGATTCAATTCGATTATTGAGTGTGTATGGGTTCAGTGCCTCCTCCCCGGAGAGCCCTAAATCCAATTTTTTACATGGCTCAAGGTGCAATATATTCTTTTCAATCTGTACAGCTCGCGTGGGAAGTCTCTCTGGGGATTCCCGTCTCCTTCCTGAACAATTTTTACCCCCGGCTGTGTAGACTGGGATACATACTGTTAGGAAGTGTCACACCCCTCTTGTCGTTCCCCATGGCGCCTTGGGGATTCAATGACAGGTCTAAATAGCCTGTTCATTGATGTGGGTCTGTCCCGACGCACATATAGTGCTAGCTCGGGGTGTTCTGTAAACAGGCGACTGACTGGCACGCCTTGGTTGCTTGAGGTTAAAAAGGCGTTTTTATAAAGCAACTGGGATGGAGGTTTTTCCTCTTCCGACGACCAAATCCAACGACCTGGTTTTTGTTATCGACGGATTCTCGTTCATGTCTGGGGGATGATGACGGAATGGATCTGAACATATGTAGAGGGGTCTCACGCCCTGGGGGTGGGCCACCGGGCGCGGTTCGCCCGAACGTCTGGGTGGCGCCTTCTTTTCATGTTTAAGATCAACACGCATATCTGCCCTTTCTCCTGGAGTAGGCATGTCGGCGTGGTTAGGGCACGGGACTGGTTCTGGTCACGCTGGTCTGGATCAGTTGAACCCGTTGTCCGCCGGGGATGCAGATCTGCTGTTCTGGTACCCTGAGGGACTCGGCTTTTTTCAGGGGGAAAAATGCCAGGTTGGTCCGGGTGTCACAGGGTTAAGCACTATGGAGACCCTGGTTGGGTACGTTTTTTACTCAGCACTGTCGTAATGGCTTACGGCCATGCCAACCTGTACACGCTCGATCTCGTCAGATATCGGCCGCTACACAGGTTGGTCCTGGTTAGTACTTGGTTGGGAGACCACCTGGGAATACCAAGTACGGTGTGCTTGGGGTTGGTTCTCCATTCTTTTTCGCTCCTCTCTCACGCATGGCGAAGAGGGGCCTGTTGGGGTGGTCTTTTACCTCCTCTGGTGACCCTGTGCTTCCCGTATCGCCGGCCCCGGTCCGAAGTAATGTTTCGTCGACCCGTAGGCCTGGGTTAACCCTTTTTTGAAAAACTGAAACACTTGTACTGCGGTATAGCCGGTGTATACCCGCAGGTGTGTTTTGGAGTTTTTTCTTGAGGGGTTATAGGAACAACCACCGCATTGGGTACCACCAAGGTGGTTGATTCCCTGGTGTGTTGGAGCAGTGTCAACTCCCGGGTTCACCGTTTGAGGGTGCCCCTGCACGTTCATGACGTCTGCCAATCGTGTCAGCCTTCTCTGTCTCAACCCCTCTGGGTGGGTTTTTTTTAAATGGAGGCTTGGTCATACAACACCGCCAGCTTCCGCCCCTTCCGCCGGTGCGGCTGTGTTCAGCTGTCCCCTCTGGCGCCTGTCTCGTCCGCAGTCTCCAGGCTAGGGTTAATAGCCTGTTGCCTGGTTTTTCCCCGGTGCGCTGCCTGCTTCCGTTGGTTAACCTTTTTTGTGTGCTTACGGCCATGCTGACTGCCTGTTCTGCAGGGTCAGTGTGCCAAGCGGTGTACTATTGGGGGGACAGGGCCCGCTCGGCTGAGGGGCCTTTGTCCGAATACGCTGGCGATGTGGGGGGCGGGGTCACTAAGTGCCCACCTGGTGGGGTCTTGATGCTGGCATCATGGACTTCTCCGGGCCCCCGTTCCAGGGGGTCCAGTCCCTTTGGTGGGTCTGGGTCTTCCTTCGCGCTCCGCTGCTACGGCCTTGCCACGGGGTTGGGTTTACCCTTGACCCCGTGATTCTGGGGGCAGTAACGAGGTTTTTCCCTCCGTTCGTTCCCGGGTGGCATGCGGGTTGTGCGTGTGTGTGTAGTCGTGGGGTCAAGCCACGGTCTGCTCACCCTGTGCGTTGAGTTGCTTGAGTGCCTCTTCGCACGGTCGGGTCCGTCGCCCTCCCGTGAAGCCCTCAATAGGGGGGGTGCCCTCCATTAGGGGGGGTCGGGGGGGCTCGGTCCTCCCTGATCTGATGGTTGTGGGGGGCCTCAGCAGGGTACATTTGTCGAGCTTCTAGCTCCCGCTCAGCTCCTATTATGCATGAGACGCTGAGCGTGAGCTAGTGTGATACAGAACGTTAGGTTATGACTATAACCAAGTTCTGTTAACACTAGTGAACGCTCAGCGTCTAGACGCCGCTGCGGCCCTTGATTTTTCATTGTGGTGAAATTTGTTGGGAAGGAGATGAGTGTGTGGCACCACCCCTGCTTATATAGGTAAGCAGATGGGGGTGTGGCCAGATGAATGCTGGCATTTAAAGGTACATTTTGAAATGTATTCAGTGTATATATGCTGAAGCGAGATATATGCATGAGACGCTGAGCGTTCACTAGTGTTAACAGAACTTGGTTATAGTCATAACCTAACGTTAGTGATTGATCTATAATGTTATTGATCTGTTATTCTATTGATATATAATTTTATTGATGTTATTTTAATGATATATTAGTTTCATGTTATATCAATACTATATACAGTAATATACACGATATAAATATTATTTAAAGGGATATTTCAGTTTCGTAGAATTAGTCTGTCTATAATTGAGTAAATGTTCTTAGTTACTTTTCACCCTTGATAGGTAAGAACTATTACTCAAGTACTGTACTTAACCACTTCCGCTTAACACATTGGTGGCCAGACTCCAGATTTCTCTGGTTAGACCCGAGATTTCTCTGGTTTTCATAGTTTTTTCTTTTATTCGATTTTCTTATTCATTACAGGTTCACGGACCTCTGTGTTACCATAGGAAAATCATTGAGATCCCCAAAGTGCAATACCGGCCACATCCTGCTAGGTGGCAGTATCGCCCACCCTTTGAAACATTATTTCACACTGTGTGTTACATTGTATATGGTCCGGGCGGAGAATGTAGACCAAGCCAAGTGAATCGCTTCATCCGACCACTTCGAAACGCATCTAGCACATTCTATCCATAAGTTGTGCCAAATTATGTCCGGGACCAGATGGACATCAATACTGGAAATCGCGATCAGACAATTGGAATATTCTTTTTAATCAGCATGTGTGGTGTTCAAAACGAATGCCGTTACTGGTGATCAAAGCATCAAAAAACGACCCCCCCTTTCATGAATTCATGATGAGACATAATACCTATTATATACCTTTGATTTGGAAATAGTAGCGTGTACAGGCGAGCAACGTGAACGCTTTTAGCAAAATTCACATATCGCACTCCATAGCGCAATTACCAGAAATTAGCCAGGATCTCTCTGAAACTATACAATATTCACCACGGTATAACACACGAACGTATACATGAAAAAACATATTATTTTTCACATGTTGAACGAGTGATAGTTACTGTCAAATAAGCCATAGTATTGTCTCCATAGCTATAATATAGAATAGCCCTGCAAACACTGCAACGCACAGTGAAAATCCCTATCCTTTACAGCGGTGGCACACTGAGTACAAGGATGGCTAAAATGGCTGGCATCCAAAGTGTTAAGCCTGAGTGTTCCGGTACCGGTACGAAATTAATATCACTCATAAATAGATCAATACAGTCCGTATTAATTAATGTTGCGTTTCTTTTTCAATTGTAGCCTAGAGTAAATACCCTAACTCTATCAAATCAGCAGTCAAAGTGTATATTTTCAGCACTACGTTTGTTTACCAATGATTTGAAGTGTTATTAGTAGGGCTGGGACTTTATCGCATTAATTGTGATTAATTAACTACAGAAAGAATTAAAAGTAAAAAAAAATGTATGCATTTAATCGCATCATGATTTTTCTTTATTGTGTAAGAATGCTACCTTTCAAAGGAGACCAGACTCATGCATGTGCTATACGTATAAAGTATAATAAATTGCAAATAACTTTTTTTCTTAGTCTGGTTTGTTCATACAGAATACTGAAAAAATAAGAGAAATTGAGATGAATCAAGAGTTATTTTTTTTTTCAATGGTCAACTGTTCTGGAATGTACTTGAAAGTACTGCGTTTTACTTTTACCTCGAAAGTGCTTGAGTTTACAAAAGGTCCTTTGCGCTATATATATATTATTCCTAAAATGTATGCACTTTGTTAAAAATTGCATTGATCTGTTGGTCTGTGTAGTAGCTAATACAGGATGTTGCTGCTTAAACGTATGTATAATGTATATTCATTGATTCACTCGTATACCAAAATCCATTTGAATTGAACATTTTTGCTTTTCGCTTCAAATATTGATATGCGATTAAAATGTGATTAATTTAGATAAATTAACTATAAATTCTGGAATTAATTCGATTAACATTTTTAATCGAGTCCCACCACTAGTTATTCGCTAAATATGAGTTTATAAATATATGTGCGCATCCCGGCGGAAGCTGGATGAATTAGACACGAGGAAGTAAGATGTTATTATATATATTATATATATACTATATGATATTATTTTCATTTAAAAAAACGTTACTTACAGTAGATTTAATTCACGGTCTTTGGTACTAAATCCAGATTGAACTCTGCCATTGGAAAGTGGAGATTTGGCCCGATCCATAGATGGATGACTTGGCCATAATAAGGTAAATTATAGGCCTGATATTCTATATTCTATATTCAAATTGCATGTGTCTGGATGGCAAAATGCTATACTGTATCTACAAAACCCCTTGTAAATCATCTGCACTTTATTAATTTGGTTAGATCTTTTGTACACGTGATCTCAAGAAGGTGCTGAATGAGCTCAGTGGATTTGTCACATCTGGTCAATGTTAGCATGGTGTTATTCACTGTCAAAGATCTTTTTTAAATTATTTAAAAAAATTATATTCTCCTTTGGTTCATTACACTCAAGCATAGTAAGGTACACACTATTTACATGATAATATGGGGCGTAACAGCTTAAGTAACAAATACCAAGTACTTTTATTTAAATGTTTTGCTTTGCTACATTTTAAATATAAATGATATATTTTACTTCACAACATTTGAAAGTATATATGTTACTCTTACTTAACTACATTGATGTAAAAATGGTAACAGACATTTAGCCATTTATAAAAACTAAACCTCCCAGTCTATGAGCAGGCTATTCTCAAACATCAGCCTATGAGTAATGAATTACAGTAGGCTATTCTCAATCCTCAGTCTATGAGTAATATATTACAGCAGGCTGTTTTCAAACCCTCAGTCTATGAGTAATGCATTACAGCAGGCTATTCTCAAACCTCAGTCTATTACTCTGTCATCCCACGCACCGTCTGAGACCCCTTACACGTCTAACTACTACTCTCCCTTTTTGATATTAAACACCCTTGAAACCTGTCCAGTTGTGCTTTCTCTCTGCGCTAAAGTCTCACAGTCAAACCATAACAAAAGTATTAAGAGCAAAGTACTGCTCTGGGCTTTCTTATTATTCACTGTGCCTAAAACGAATACAACTTTAAGTAGACGTACTTATTGCTGTTGTTCTGTAAAGTAATTCAGAACTGTTCTGTAAAATAATTAAAAACTGTAATTGTTCTATAATGTATCTTAGAATGGGGGAAAAGGTGGAGTAGGCTATATAGCATAGTAGGTAGTAGTATAGGCATAGTAGCATAGTACATGATGACGATGATGATGATGATGATGATGATGATGATGATGATGATGATGATGATGATGGGTGATGATGATGATGATGATGATGATGATGATGATGATGATGATGATGATGATGATGATGAGGTCCATATTACACATATACAAAACAACAACAAGAATACAATAACAAAAAAAACAAGGCCAACAACATAGATTAAAATACATTAAAATACATAAAGGCATGATTGATTGAAAACTTTATTAACAGATTGTAGAATGGGTACAATACAGTATGGCTCAATACACACAATTGTTAAGGGGATGCAGAGAAATACTTTCATCTTGTTTACATCAGGGTCCCCAATTTTCAATTCATAATGACATACGCAACATACAGATATATATCTTAACATTTCTGACATACTGTTACATTTGTGACATACAAGATATGCAAATATACAGTAGTTTCAAGTTTCTTTAATAGTTGTCATACAGAAGTACAGAATACTTTTATACAAAATGCTTCTTACTGTTACGCTCCAGTACTGTTAAAAGAGATCCTATATACACACAGAGGAAAGTGTACATTAGGAGGGGGTTGCGTGGGTGGGTGGCATGGGCGGTTTGGACATTTATGGGGGCCAGTTTAGAATTGCAGCCTCCCGTAGGTGCTCTTTGAGAGCAGTTTTGAAGGTGGGTATGGATTCACATTATTTTACGGCTGTGGGTATGGCGTTCCACATTGTTGTGGCATAATTGCGAAACGTGTTTAGTCCCTTGTTTGAGCCGAATCTGGGTTGAACATGATTTGTGGAACTCCCACTGGTGTTGTGGTCGTGGAATTCACTGACCTTTGGGATGTATTTCGACATGTACATGGGTATCTTAGTGGTGTAGTGTATCTTGTAGACCGGGCCCTGTTTCATGTACGTGGTTCAACTAAGTCGATCAACATGTCCATTATCCAGCTTCAGTTAACCCGATGTTCAAAGCCGGGATTTTCCTGTTTCACAAAGGAGGATTCAGTCTCGTTAACTCAAGCCAGACTTGAGAGTCAGGCTCAAGTCAGGCTAGATGCGCGCTCCCGTTTTAGGTGGAAAGCCAGCACGTATCGATGGCAGAGACCCTGATTCTCAACGGCATTGATTGATTAATTGATTTAAGACTTTATTGACAGATTGCAATAGGCTCAATCGCCTCGCCGACAAGTTAAATGCGTTATCTATAGGCTAATTCTAAGTCCCTCATTACCTCAATCAATCAGATTATATTTCTTTAAACTTGCCTGCTGGATTGAATAATCAAATGAGATCTTGCTAGCGAAAATTATTAGTTAACTGTTATACAGAATTACGATACGGCTCTCTTACCCATTGATTGATGTATAGTCAATCTTTTACTTATCTTCTCTGTGGTGTAACGGGTTCTTCTTTTGACTTTCACACGGACGACCGGGGTTCAAGGCCCTAGTCTTTTCCTTCTTTTTGCAATATAGGAATAATTCAATTTGGTGCACGTTGAGAGCTATATAAAGAATGACATCCTCAATGCATGTAGATTTATAATATTTTAACTTAAAACCAGGCTACTTTGGCGTATAATCATTAATATTATATTCAAAAAAATCATATTGGAAACACGGGGATTTGAACCCCGGTCGCTGAATTGGCAGGCATGAGCACTACCGCTGGGCCACTGGGCCAGATGGGATAAATTCATTGTTTATACATTAATGAACGAGAGACCCGTGTTTAGAATATCCGTTGTTTTGAATGAAGTTTATCTCTTTATCCTCATTCATTAATGTGACGTCAACGGCTCATTCAATTTCTCAAATCCGTCAAACAGCGCATCTCATCAGACATCTTAATCCCAGTTACAATTAAAATAACCACATCATGTGTACATCGCACGAGCGAGCGCCACCGTCGCCACGGTATATATAACGTGCATTATTTAGGACAAAGTGAATTTAATATCAGCATTTTGGGTCTATTTTACATTTCAAAAGCCCCCTCTGGAAGAATGGAGCACAAAAACGTAATTCAGAATGGTATAATGCAGATCGTAGACTGTGGGAATAGTTTCAGGAAACGGGCTGTCACTTCTTTGCGGGGGCGTGGCGATAGTTCAGGCTAACTTGAACTTGAACTCTGCTTTCGAGCAGGCTCAAACTTTTGGATATGTTGTCATGGTGATTTGGGAAATCCACGTACATGAAATCGGAAAGTCAGGCTAACACAGTTATCCAGCTAAAGTTATCCGGCTAACTCGGTTATCCCGGTACATGGAACGGGGCCCCAGGCCAATTGCAAGCTGCTGTACTCTGTCGTCTACTCTAAGCCATCATAGGATGTCAAAATGGGCAGGGGTGAGTTGGGTTTTAGGAGTAAGGTCAAGTAGTAGTCTGACCAGTTTGTTTTGTGATGTTTGTAGTCTAGTTTTTAGTGCTTTTGATGTGCTTTGGTACCATGAGGTGCAAGCATAGTCGTAGTACCCTTGAATTAGTGCTCCTGTTAGAGTCTTCAGGGTATTCTTGCTTACCAGAGAGGAGATCCGGTACAAGAATCTTGTTAGTTGGTTGACTTTTTTGATTACATTGGTTGTCATTTTGTCACAGGAAAGATTTGCCTCTAGGATGGAACCCAGCAGGCCTGGAGTGGCCATCTGGCATACCGGGCATTTGCCTGGTGGGCCGACGCATCTTTGGGCCGTTATGATTTGATAAAAAATATATATATATTTATTAAAAAATATATATATATTTTTTTCTTTTAACTTAAAAAAAATTGTGGTCAATGACCACCCCACTACCAGGCTGGGACAGCGGCCCATTGGTACTGACTGACACTGGGCTGGCCCAATCACATCTCTTACTAAGCACCCCCTGCCAGTCGTGTAGGTACATGACTGAGAGGGGGGCTGGTACATGACTGAGATGGGGCTGTGGTACATGACTGAGAGGGGGCTGTGGTACATGACTGAGAGGGGGCTGGTAGATGACTGAGAGGGGGCTGGTCGATGACTGAGAGGGGGCTGGTACATGACTGAGAGGGGGCTGGTATACATGACTGAGAGGGGGCTGGTATACATGACTGAGAGGAGGCTGGTACATGACTGAGAGGGGGCTGTTATACATGACTGAGAGGGGGCTGGTATACATGACTGAGAGGAGGCTGGTACATGACTGAGAGGGGGCTGGCTGGTACATGACTGAGAGGGGGCTGGTACATGACTGAAAGGGGGCTGGTATACAGGACTGAGAGGGGGCTGGCTGGTACATGACTGAGAGGGGGCTGGCTGGTACATGACTGAGAGGGGGCTGGCTGGTACATGACTGAGAGGGGGCTGGCTGGTACAGTACATGACTGAGAGGGGGCTGGTACATGACTGAGAGGGGGCTGGTTGGTACATGACTGATAGGGGGCTTTGCCTCTAGGATGGAACCCAGCAGGCCTGGAGTGGCCATCTGGCATACCGGGCATTTGCCTGGTGGGCCGACGCATCTTTGGGCCGTTATGATTTGATAAAAAATATATATATATTTATTAAAAAAAATATATATATTTTTTTCTTTTAACTTAAAAAAAATTGTGGTCAATGACCAGCCCACTACCAGGCTGGGACAGCGGCCCATTGGTACTGACTGACACTGGGCTGGCCCAATCACATCTCTTACTAAGCACCCCCTGCCAGTCGTGTAGGTACATGACTGAGAGGGGGGCTGGTACATGACTGAGATGGGGCTGTGGTACATGACTGAGAGGGGGCTGTGGTACATGACTGAGAGGGGGCTGGTAGATGACTGAGAGGGGGCTGGTATACAGGACTGAGAGGGGGCTGGCTGGTACATGACTGAGAGGGGGCTGGCTGGTACATGACTGAGAGGGGGCTGGCTGGTACAGTACATGACTGAGAGGGGGCTGGTACATGACTGAGAGGGGGCTGGTTGGTACATGACTGATAGGGGGCTGGCTGGTACATGACTGAGAGGGGGCTGGTACATGACTGAGAGGGGGATGGTATACATGACTGAGATGGGGCTGGTACATGACTGAGATGGGGCTGTGGTACATGACTGAGAGGGGGCTGTGGTACATGACTGAGAGGGGGCTGGTAGATGACTGAGAGGGGGCTGGTATACATGACTGAGAGGGGGCTGGTATACATAATCAAATCAAATCAAATCAAATTTATTTGTACGGCCCAACAACACACGTTAATGTCCCCATGGGCCGTACACGTCTTCTTTAAACAAGTCAAGAAGAAACATAACAATAAGTCAAGAACAGAACAAGAACACCATAAGGTCCAACTAATTTAAAATAAATGCAAATAAATGAAAGAATGCAAGCACTCCCAGACATACCCCACGCTAAGGTAAGGAAAAACTCACTAAAACCTAACAATAGGGAAAAATGCTCCACAGGCAGTGTGGAGGAGAGAAACCTTAGAAGGGCCATTCAAGGGGGGATCTCCCTTCTTAGTTGTCTAGTAGGAGGCTGGTACATGACTGAGAGGGGGCTGGTATACATGACTGAGAGGGGGCTGGTATACATGACTGAGAGGAGGCTGGTACATGACTGAGAGGGGGCTGGCTGGTACATGACTGAGAGGGGGCTGGTACATGACTGAAAGGGGACTGGTATACAGGACTGAGAGGGGGCTGGCTGGTACATGACTGAGAGGGGGCTGGCTGGTACATGACTTTTAATTTTAATTTTAATTGAACCTTTATTTAACCAGGAAGTCCCATTGAGATACAAGATCTCTTTTGCAAGGGAGACCTGGCCAAGATGACAGCAATAACATTTGCAAATATCAGACAGCAATAAAATGTGCGGTACATCACACAAGAACATAATAAAAGTGCATGTATACAATATACAATACATCACATGTAAACACAAAAACACAAAACAGAATAGTCTACATAATAGTAAAATTGTACGACAGTAAAATACAGGGTAATACAGTAATTGTGCGGTTTTGCAGTTGGGACCGGAATAGAGAAAGCAGCGACATTCTTCTTGTAGGAAGTTATGTAATACAGATTTAAATTCACAGAGGGGCTGGCTGGTACATGACTGAGAGGGGGCTGGCTGGTACATGACTGAGAGGGGGCTGGCTGGTACGTGACTGAGAGGGGGCTGGCTGGTACTTGACTGAGAGGGGGCTGGCTGGTACATGACTGAGAGGGGGCTGGCTGGTACATGACTGAGAGGGGGCTGGTACATGACTGAGAGGGGGCTGTTACATGACTGAGAGGGGGATGGTATACATGACTGAGATGGGGATGGTACATGACTGAGAGGGGGATGGTATACATGACTGAGTTGGGGATGGTACATGACTGAGAGGGGGCTGGTATACAGGACTGAGAGGGGGCTGGTACATGACAGAGGGGGCTGGTATACAGGACTGAGAGGGGGCTGGTATACATGACTGAGAGGAGGCTGGTACATGACTGAGAGGGGGCTGGCTGGTACATGACTGAGAGGGGGCTGGCTGGTGGTACATGACTGAGAGGGGGCTGGCTGGTACATGACTGAGAGGGGGCTGGCTGGTGGTACATGACTGAGAGGGGGCTGGTACATGACTGAGAGGGGGCTGGCTGGTACATGACTGAGTGGGGGCTGGCTGGTACATGATGGAGAGGGGGCTGGCTGGTACATGACTGAGAGGGGGCTGGCACATGACCGAGAGGGGGCTGGTACCATGTATTGTGGATCATTGTAGGTCAAACCATTAAAAAGTTAATTTCCATGGCAGCCATTTTGGATTTTGGTCTCTCATAAATTCCCCCCGCCTTTTTAAAAAAATACACCCCGGCTAAATTTGTTTATTAACCCTCCTAGATGATAAATCCACTGAGAAACGAAGTGCCAGAGATGACCCAACTACTAGGTCCATATCGTATCATCATAATATTATTTAAAAAATCATTAGGATAAGGGTTCCCTTGATAAAGATGCATGAAAAGGCTGTATAATATACAACACCTGTAGCTCAACTGCAAAAACTGCTTTTTTTATTTGATTAGATTTGTATTTTGGAAATTAAAAACACATCAAAAAAACAAATTATCTGTACTTGCATGTATTTTAACCACCTTTACTGAAAGTTTCATTATGCATTGTGTGTTGAGTACTGACTTTTAATAATTTTTGTTTTGCAATAATACAAAAAAAAATAAAAAATAAAATACAAATTATCTTGACCAATTTGTATTCCTGAGGATATCACCTAAAAGCATTCATTAAAACACTTATTTCCAAGGTGGTCCTCGATGGAAGACATAAAAACACAGCACATATAGACTACTCAACTGCTAATTTTTGCAAAAACACATTCACAACAGGCAGCAAAGTTTATTTTCAGCCAAGTATGGTAATAAGGTAACTATTAGTGTAACTGAGGGGTACAATTACCTGACTGTATTGTTAGATATGATACTTACTACCACTACCTCTTGTACTTTAGACTCTGGCCACCCAGTACTAGGTATAAATAATTATGATAAACACTCCCACCTGATGAAACGGATCCAACACAAATGTACCAAGTCGAAAGTCTGCGTTTAATAATAATACATAGCAAAAGGTATGTACAACGATCACTTAATTACATTTATGATTTGAAATAGTATGCACTTTTATGGCAAATGAGTATTCGTAGGTAGATCAATATCGAATGTCCAATCTCTGATTGCGCAGGAAGCAAATATACAACCTGGAATATTTAGGGAACAATAGCAATGATACTTGAATGATTATATAGCTGGATACACTAGGGGAAGGTTCCGACTGCTTGTAGGACAGCTGGAGGGGGGGGGGGGGGTAGAGTCTGGCTGTATCCCGTCTGGCTGAGGGTATCCTGGGAGAGCCCACAGTCGTGCGACCCGGTGCCCAGCGATCCTCGATCCACAGATGAAAGCAGTTGGACTCTCTGTGGCCGGCGTCCTCCGGTCCACGATGGAGAGACGTGAGGCGACCTCGTCGTGTAGAGCGTCTTCTCACCTGTCGTCCTCTCCGGGGGGGGTATTTCCAACACACCGCAGTGTTGGCCTTTATCCATAGAATAATCAAAGTACTCAAAGCATAATCCAAGCCGGGGAAGGCTAGCCGTCGTCGGTAGAATAATCCAATATACAGGTCCACTCGCTCTTTGGCCTGGAGCTCCTCGGGTGCAGCTTCACGTGGGGTCAACCACCCTGGATAAGCGTCCAGCTGATGCCCGAAACGATGGGGGTGCTGATTACTATAGAACTCTTACCGCACGAGGCACTACATATGAATAGACTATTATTAGCTTAATAGAATACGTCCAACTCGACGATATAGTGCCAAATATGACTATTCAAATATTAATATACACGATGTCTCAATGCCGATACTGGGCCGAATTGGCCTTACTGCCCACACGTGGTTCGCGGGGAGGCTTTTGCGTCTGTCACTCTGTTGGAGGGTAAGGAACTGGACTAAAAAGGAAAGCTCTACTTTAATAGCGCAGTATATATACGCACTATGAACAAATAGTACCATTAGTGGTGCGGTAGACATATTCCTACGCGGAACTAGGACTTGTCCATACATGTTGAGCGGTACGATTGAACCTGGTCTGAGGGGTATGGCGACCTGGCACCAAGGTCTCGTCCAATGGTAGAATGGAGACTATTATGGGATGTTCAGTAGACTAGAAGGGATATTCAATGCATATTGTACAAGGAATATACAAGGGATATCAGGGGATATACAAATACAATTAAATATATATATAAATAAATATATATATTCGGTTTAATCTGATCCTTCAGAACAATTAGGATATATATGGTATGGATTACTTACTCTTATAACTGATTACTATCTGTGGTAGCTCTAGTCTCCACCTACACAAATTGTTTTTGTGCTGTCCATTGATCATGCACCTTCACATGGTAGGCACATTAACTGTAGGTCAAACTCCCCAAACAAACACACCATTCATTTAATTGCCATATAAATCACATACAAAGATCACTCCTCTCTGAACATGAATATAAAACAAGAAGGTGATCTATTAACTGTGTAAACCTTATGCAATATTCATCATTGATATTTGAATACTTGAAATCTGTATGAACTGAGTAGTTAGTATCATATGAAATAAGATGGAACAGCTCCATGCATTCATTGAATAAACAACTATTTGCTCATTACCAGTATGGTATTGTTTAAATTGTACAGCTTTTTGCACATCTTTGTCAGGGAATTCCAACAATTCTGGACCTGAATGTACCAGTTAATTGTAATCATCTCTCTCTCCTTATGTCTAGTCAAGCCAGGTTGTGGAGGAGAGAGACAGGGAGGAACAGGTTATAGACTACTTTCAAGGACTACAGCCCCCTCAGCATCGACGGGGCACCGGTTGAGAGAGTGAACAGCTTTAAGTACCTCGGAGCCTACATATCCGAGGACTTGACATGGACCACACACATTGACAGTGTTGTGAAGAAGGCACGACAACGCTTCTACTTTCTCAGGCGCCTAAGGAAGTTCCAAGTCAGTCAGAAGATCCTTAAGAACTTCTACTCATGTACAATAGAGAGCATCCTGACTGGCAACATCACCTCCTGGTTTGGGAATAGCACTGCACAAGACCGAAGCAGACTACAAAGAGTGACACGTTCAGCCGAACGCACAATTGGAGGGGGGCTCCCCACCCTCCAGAACATTTACAACAAGCGGTGCAGGGGCAAGGCTAAGAGAATCATTGAGGACTCCAGTCACCCGAACAACTGCCTCTTTGAACTGCTGCGGTCAGGCAAGCGATACCGGAGTCTCAAGGCGAGCACAGAAAGACTCAGAAGAAGCTTCTATCCCCAGGCCATCAGGCTGCTCAACGAACAATGAACACTACACAACAACCATCAAACGCACATAGCACACACATCCACATGCACACACTCACTTTAAACAAACACACTGTAGCACCCACTCCCCACACTTTATAGCACACACTCACTTTAAACAAACACACTGTAGCACCCACTCCCCACACTTTATATTTATTGATAAAGGATTGCACTACAACTCGTACACCTTACTGTAAATTGTACCTAAATTGTACCTCATCCCATTACTGCTTTGCACTATATAGTATTGTATATTAGTACACTGCATAGTATTGTATATTATATGGTAACTCAGTTACGTCTATTCTGCATCGAACATTGTACATATGTCTATACTGAACACTGTGACCTCATTTTCTACTTCTAATTTACATGCTATACTATGTTATTTGATACTTATCTTGTCTAGCACAGTCTCTGGAGCGTAACAGTAAGAAGCATTTTGTATAAAAGTATTCTGTACTTCTGTATGACAACTATTAAAGAAATTTGAAACTTAAACTACAGTAGTCGTTTTTTCATATCCATTTTTCAAAGCATCTACAAAGGTGTTACTACACATTAAACAACATTATTTAATGATGAACAAATCAAGTACAAACAATGTTGATAATGAGTTATAAATAATGTAGAACTAATCTGTAAATGTTATACAAATATAGTTATAAATGATTTAATAATCATTTATGAATGTATATAAATGGTTTGTTCATGATTAGTTCATTATCTACAAATACCTTATAAATGTATTATAACAGGGTGTTATTATAAAGTGCTACCAAAAAAGAAAATTAGAATATATATATTTTTTTCATTTATTCCATTTACAGACCTTTTTTTTAAATGGTGCATTTGCATCTTCTTGGTATCTGATTCTAGGGACGTCTATGGCTCTCAGGGAATGTATTCCCAGTGTCAGAAATATTGTGTATGTTACTAGGCTTGAGTCAATTGTAATAAACCAAAGGAGAATATCAATTCAATTATATATATATTTGTTTATCTTTGACTGTGAAGAACACCATGCTAAAATTAACCAGACCTGAAAAATCTAAGCAAATTAATAAAGGGAAGATGATTAAACAGAAGGTTTTGTAGATACAATACTGAATTCTGCCATCCAGACACATTTGAAATATACGCAATTTGAAATATGATTATAGAATATCAGGCCTATAAATGACCTTATTATGGCCAAGTCGCACATCCATGGATCGGGCCAATTCTCCCCTTTCCAATTGCAGAATTCAATCTGGATTTAGTATCACCGGGCGTGATTCACAAGTACAGTTACTTTTTTATAATGTAAATTTCTCAAACATTTTTCATCAGATTGCAACGCCGTTTTTTGCTAGACGTTCACAGAAAGGTAGAGAAACTAACTGGCTTCTGTATTATGGCAATAACGTTCAGGTTTGTGGGAGATAATCCCGAAAAAAAAGAGAAATAAAAAAGTTAATTCAGAAGTCAGATGATTGACAGGGGCTGGCGTGAGCTGGGTAGGGTAGTTTTTCTAAATTCGAAAGTCCATCAAAAGCCCTGGATCTCTTTCTTCAAAAGACTACACTCACTTTTGGCTGCACCACTTCCTCCCGTCAATATGCGGCGGTTTCCGACTCAATGCCCTGAGATGTCTATAATCATATATTTCACTAATAACAGTTACAATCATTGGTAAACAAACGTAATGCTGAAAATATACACTTTGACTGCTGTTTTAGGGTCTTTACTCTTGGCTACATTTGAAAAGAAATGCAACATTAATTCATACATTCTGTAGAGATGGATTTATGGCCTGATGTCATTTGCGGTCCAGTACCGGATCGCTTGGGCTTAAGAGGTTAACCCTGTGAGGCCCAAATAAAAAAGACATTAGCAACATCAGAGGCCAGAGGGTGGGACCTATAAACACATGAAGGGTGCTGTGACTGAAAAAAAGGTTGAGAAATGCTGGTATATATGGTGTGGCTCTTTGTGGTACCACAGTTATTTTTGTGGCTCTTAGTCTCTGACTTGTTGGCCACCCCTGCTCTAGTTACTAACACACACTTTGATGTAACTGAGCTACTAGTGACTTTTCAATTGCAAATGCTTCAAGTCCTTAACCAGATATATGTATGCTAATTACGACAGGACAGCTGTTTCAATCGCAAATCACCATATGGCACCATTCTTGTATCTACACTAAAAGATGTGTTAGGAACTGGAGACTTCTGTAGGTATGACGTTATTTCAAATCAATGTGACACATGGGCACAGCAGTGCCTTCAAGAAATATCTGGAACCTGTATGAACAGATGAACATAACAGGTTATGAATGTCATCATTGTCAGCTTGATCGTTCACTCATTATTATATAATAAGAAATCAAACCTTTAATGGAGTTATACTTGTTCAAAGATTTAGTTTTATCTGGAAATAATTATTTTCCTCTAAACAGATGTGTAATTACAGATGCATAATTATGAGCCCCTCCCCCCGATTGTATGAGTCTTTTGAACTCATGATTCACTTATTGGTCTTTCACAATTGATGTTTCTAGCTTGTATCGGATATGCAAAAAAACTAAACAAAGAAAACAACACAGATTGGGGCTGCCTGTCTGGAATAAAAAGCCAGAGTTTATTAACTGGTTAATGTGGTCATTGTTTTGTCTTTCTTGCTAACAAAGCAGAGACGCCCCTCAATACATTTGAATGGGACCTTTTTGGTTTTTAGGGTGTACAGTGGACTCCTTAATTCATTAATTCAATCTGTATTTAGTAGGGATTGGACTTTATCGCATTAATTTAGATTAATTAACTACATAAAAAATGCACAGCTTGCATTGGGTGACGTCAGACAGTTGTAGTCTAAAGTTGAAAAGTTGCTCGTTGAATGGGATATTTAGATAGAGGAAAAAAACGGATGGAAGTGTTGATACAAGAACGGTTGGGTTTGCAAATACTTTGCATATCACCGGAGCATTTCAAGCATACGGTATCACGTCAATGCTAAGCATGTAGCAGCTATCGTGGATGGTAGTCTGGTTTGTTCATACAGAATATTGAAAAAATAAGAGAAATTTAGATCAATCCAGAAGTTTTTTTCCCAATGGTCAACTGTTCTGGAATGCACTTGAAAGTACTGTGTTTTACTTTTACCTTGAAAGTGCTTGAGTTTCCAAAAGGTCCTTTGCGCTATATATATATATATATATATATATATATATATATATATATATTATTCCTAAAAGTGCTGCACTTTGTTAAAAATGGCATTGATCTGTTGGTCTGTGTAGTATAGCTAATAAACAAGATGTTACTGCTTACACTTGTGAATACAGAATGTGATTAATTTAGATTAATTAACTATAAAGTCTTGAATTAATTCAATTAAAGTTTTTACTCAAGTTCCACCACTAGTATTTAGTCTTGAGGGATAATTTAGAGCAAACTCTAATTTACAAGAAATACAAAGCATAAGCTGATTGCCTCACGTTGGATTCACCCAGACAAACTCTGCCCAGAAGTATGGATTCTCACCTATCTTGATGTGATATATCTGGAGATATCCACTGCACGTGTTATAGGTGTTAATGAATCCAATATTGCAATTTGGTTGGCTGCGGTGGAAAAGTTAAAAGAACGCATATACATTTGGACATTTTTATTACTGAATAATATATTATGTATCTAACTCACGTTGATGTCCTGCGTGAGCGGGGGGGAGAACGAGCGAGAGTCCATGTATCTGTTTTTCTTTCATAATTATCTCTCATTTTAAGTCTGTGTGAGGATGGGATTTGGCGGAGCCCAATAGCAGAACACAGGAAAGAGAATGGAGCGTTTTAGGGTGTTTTAATATAGTTTCCCCAAGCAGACAGTTTGACAATTGGAATGTGCGACAGACAGGTACAGGAATGTTCTTGGGGGTAGTACAGGTGCACTCCTAGTGCAGTACGGGAGAATGTTCTTGGGGTTAGTACAGGTGCACTCCTTGTGCAGTACGGGAGAATGTTCTTGAGGTTGGGACAGGTGCACTCCTTGTGCAGCACGAGCCAGGTAGACACAGGGCTGTGTCGTGGGTGAGAGCAGGAGCACTCCTTGTGCAGTACCAGCACAGGATGTCCAGGTAGGAGGGACACTGGAGCGGAGGTCCTGGGCACACAGAGAACAAAGGTTAGGTCAAGGAATATAAACGAGTACAGGTTGCAAGGCTTAGGTTCAGTCTTCTTACTTAGGAAGGTAGTTTAACACTCCCACGCAGATGGAACAGGATCCGCCAGCTGTAGTACCGTCTGGTTGATGAGGGGATGAGTGACAGCTGTGTTGAGTGAAGAACCGGCAGCGTGTGAACCCGGGGAACGGATGCTGCCCATATAAGGAAGTGAGGCTTCCGTTGTGAGTGTGGGAGAGGATGAGGAGGAGTGAAGAAGGTGTGTGGAGAATGTGGAGGGAGGATGAGGAGGAGTGAAGAACGCTCTTGCTGTGATTATGACAGTCTGTTGGAAATGTTTTATTCTTATGTTATATGTCTTGTCATTATTATTATTATTATTATTATTATTATTATTATTATTATTATTATTATTATTATTATTATTATTATTATTATTATTATTATTATTATTATTATTATTAGTATTAGTATTATTATTATTATTATTATTATTATTATTATTATTATTATTATTATTATTATTATTATTATTATTATTATTATTATTATTATTATTATTATTATTATTATTATTATTATTATTATTATTATTATTATTATTATTATTATTATTATTATTATTATTATTATTATTATTATTATTATTATTATTATTATTATTATTATTATTATTATTATTATTATTATTATTATTATTATTATTATTATTTTATTATTATTGTTGTTGATGTCATGTGATTTGAGTTATAAAAAAAAAGAAATGTAATTCAAATTTGATCAACATTTTTTTAAATAAATACATAGCATAATACAAGATTTTAAATAAAACAATATAGAAACAAAGTCAATCAATTAGACATTTAAAATAATCAAAAACCACTGTGGTGAAGTGGTTTGCAATTAACGGTTTAAAGTGACCAATAGATACTAATGAATTGAGTTTTGAAGTGCATTGCAAAATATTCCATGTTTCTGGGGCACAGATTTTCCTAATTCAGTGCAAACTTTAGGAACCTTAAGATAAGATGTTCCTTGATTGATCCCCTTGGGGAAATTCAGGCATCATAGCAGCATGGGGGAGGAGGGAGGGGAGGTACAGAAGACATAATACAGACAGTAAAATTATGGTACAATAAAATGATGGTACAGTAGAAAAGCAGTGTAAACAATATAATTAACTATGAATGTACACATGTGCAAGTAGGCAGTGTAATCAAAGTGCGGATGAGGGTCTGTATGCCCCATCAGTTATATTTTGCATTACAATAAATATGGTTACAATAAACACTAGAATTAATATACTCTGAGTAAGTAAGTATACTGTATACACAGTGCAGTATACATAAGGTACGTATGGCGTGATATATCTCTGAGTCAAAATGTAAAGTGTACCTCTCTGTCCCATAAACGCATGGCTGGCAGTGCACATAGAATAAGGCATACAATAAAGTCATAACTGTTAGATTATTGCATTTTTCTAACGAACGCATCTATTTCTATATTTCCTATCGTTCTACTCTCTATCTACTCCAGTGCGCTCGCAGATTCGGCCGTCAGACAGGCTTGCGCTGCTCACGTGTAACATAGGATTGAGAGAGGCGCGTGTGCAGAGAGCTATAGAGGGGCCTTTGTGTTTGTGTGTGTGTGTGTGTGTGTGTGTGTGTGTGTGTGTGTGTGTGTGTGTGTGTGTGTGTGTGTGTGTGTGTGTGTGTGTGTGTGTGTGTGTGTGTGTGGATGGGGGGGGGATTGCAGGTAGAGAGAGGACGCTGGCGCTGCTTGCTGCCGCTTCTCACTGTCAGTTGAGTTTTAATGTTAATTCTTTATTGTTTTATTGTCGTTTTTAAACCTATCTTGCCAACTTTTTTAAACTCCTACTGCTACCTGTGGAGCCAGCTATTTTTAGCCTTTAGCTTTTAGCTTAGCCCCCCTCTGGAACCCAGTGGAGGCTGCTGACCAAATTTTTAGGTGAAGCACAAATTATTATATTATATTAAATTATATTTTTTAAACATCCCCAACGCTGCAACACCCCCATTCCTCCCAGGTGTCAGGCTCCTCATTCGCTTCCATTCATTTTGGGGACGTACAGTATACAGTGGCTCGGCGGCCCCTGATCAAACCAAGCAGACCATGTACATTATACAGTGGCTCGGCGGCCCGATCAAACCAAGCAGACCATGTACAGTATACAGTGGCTCGGCGGCCCGATCAAACCAAGCAGACCATGTACAGTATACAGTGGCTCGGCGGCCCCTGATCAAACCAAGCAGACCATGTACAGTATACAGTGGCTCGGCGGCCCGATCAAACCAAGCAGACCATGTACAGTATGGCTCGGGCCCATCAAAAAATAACACAGTATGCTATGACTGGCCCCTGTAAATGTCCTAACACAACCCCCTCAATGTACAGTAAATTACCAAGTATGGTTGTCAATATTCCAATGTACAGTTTTGTTTGTACAGTTGTACAGTGTATGTCCCCCACCCCCACCTCCAATGTACAGTCCCGTCCCCCCCCCCTACCCAACCTCCTCCAATGTACAGTTTCTACGTCAAATGTATATACTCCCTTTTCTGGACTATTTTTGTACTGTATGTGCAAGTCTGGTACATGTCATAAATGTATAGATGTAGCAGTAGGCCTACTGTCTATCTGTATGTCATGTATGTCATATATGTTATGATGAATTGAAAATGGGGGACCCTGATGTAAACAAGACGAAAGTCTTTCTCTGGTCTGCATCCCCTTAACAATTGTATGTATTGAGCTGTAATGTAACGGTACACATTCTGCAATCTGTTAATAAAGTTTTACAATTCAATTCAATTCACGGCAGAATGTGTAGACAATAGACAGACAGTGAAAACAAAGTTCTCCTCCAAGTCCTGTGGGTATTGTCTCCTCAACGTTTCTGCAGCTGAGCTTTTGTATTGTATGTATTGTATGTATTGAGCTGTACTGTACTGTACCCATTCTGCAATCTGTTAATAAAGTTTTCAATCAATCAATCAATTCAATCAAGAGAATTGCAGTTCTGCTCAATGAATGAATCCGAGAGGAATCCGAATGTCCCCTCTAACTAGTGCTATATGCTTCATTGCGTCATTAATAAAGTTTTCAATCAATCAATCAAACAATGCCGTTTGTTTAGACATTCACAAGACTTGCATAACGTTACAACTGCACGGCGGCAGTTTCAACAACATTATGTATTGTCCCTTACCTTAGATGAGCCGTGCCTGCTGCATACATCCCACAACGTCATCTTTTCCATTCATTCATTCCAGATAGGGCGGCGGCATTGTTGTTATTGATATCATCTTCATCAATGCCATCAGACCCAATAATGACACAGAATCAATCAATATTTTCATAATGTCGCGGTTTTTACGGACCGTGTCGTTATGCTTTGTCAACTGGAGACGCTTTCCTTCATCAAGCAGAGTATCAATTCTGACTGTTCCCAACAGACTTAATTGTACTTCAGCGCTGACGTGATCATTAGATTTCTCATGAATCCTTATAGACCTGTCAAAATTCAGTATATCCGCAAATCCTTCTCTTGCAAACTTTGAACACCCCATACTTCCAGCAGGAGACTTAAACATAATGCACGGCCAACAATATGTGCGGTTTGTTTGCATGCTCCCAGTTAACCACAGCACTTTATCATACTTAGCTGGTTGAAAACGGCGTTGTTTGCCCGACGCAAATTGTTGACTCAAGTTGATCTTAGGTTTTGGTCTCCCGTCTGCTTTTACTCTTAGCTTTTCTTCATAGGAGAATGTGTGAAAAGATTCCTGTATGATCCGATCTACGATGTTTGGAGGAGCATCCATAATTCTTTGCAAAAATAATTTCCTATATTAGCCAGCTACAACAACAAGGAAGTTAGTTAGAACTACACTAGTCTTCAACTGAGATTTAAAAAAATATATATATATATATCATCCAAGTAAACAATGCAGTGCACAACAATAAGTGAACAAGTGAATAAAGATCTTAAAATATGAATGATTATATTAGGCAAATTAATGTTTTTCTTCAGGCAAACGGATGATGCAACACAACGTTGACTAGTTAGTAGAACACTGACGCCAGTCCAGCTGCAGACTGCCAGGCACCACTTGCAGACAGTCTCTGATTGGATTTTGAAGGTTGTCAATCATTCAACCTCCGTGTAATATTGGATGTCAAGGGCTGTCAATCAATCATTCCTCCATTCAATGGCAAGAGTTTAACTGCACAGACCGTGCTTAGATGAAGTTAATAGCCTATTTTGATTAGCTGTTATATATTATTTATTTAACAAAGGGTCACACCTGTGAAGTTTTCTTCACGAATAATTACTGCAGGCAATACTGCAGTGTAGGCCTGCTCAGAGCTGTCAATTTTGGCCATTTTTTAAGAAGAAAATTCACTGGCATTTTTTTTACAGAGGAAAACATTTATAATAAAATAATAATAATAATAATAATAATTTAAAAAAAAAATATATATATATATATTTTTTTTAAATATATATATAGGTATATGTAAATTAATAATAATTATGAATTATGAGTGAATTTGTGTTTCACGTGTTGTCATAGAGAAACCTCCACTGCTGGAACCTGTTAAACTGTTTGTTTTTCCGGTCACAGAGAGGTTTGCCTACCTGCCGGCGTGCTTCTTTTTTCTACACCGACCATCCCGGTGTTGTCGCCGAACTCAAGCGGCACCATCTATCACCTGCCAGGCTGCCACAGCTTTCCACCTCCGTACGAGTGCTTCATGGCTAGAAGCTTGCGTCACGATCGACTCTTCCTCCTTCGGAATGCGGCTATATTCCATCTCGCAGCTGCTGCGACTCAACTGCACAAATATTCCAACCTGCCTTCCAACCATCAAACAACTGAAACTCCTTCCCCGGCCCCGGTACTTCCACAGGAGTGCCCAGAGGAAAGTTGTTTACACGCAGCAACAGCAGCACGGAGCCCCACGGCTTGGTCAGTCGATCCCCACTGTCGCAGTGCTGCGACGTCATCAGAGCGCTCCCTCTCTGCAGCCTTGTAGCTCCGTGAACATTACGAGCACTAGGTGGCACAGAAAACACGGAGTGGATTCCAGTGTTCTACGGCCCCTCCAAAAACACACGACACCATCCACTGTTAAAATAGAACTTTTAAACGTTCGATCCCTCACATCAAATTCCTGCTCCATCCACGAGCACATTCTGGACAGAGGGATAGACGTGATGTGTCTTTGTGAGACTTGGCATCAGCCAGGGACCTACTCTGTCCTGAATGAAGCCTGCCCCCCCGGTTACACCTACCTAGAGAAAGCCCGCAGTACTGGGCGCCGTGGCGGCGGTGTGGCCATTCTACATCGAGGTGGAATAGAGCTGACCCCCCTCCCCCTGCCCCAGCCCTCCTCATTCGAATGCCTTGCTGCAAGGTGCAAACCCCCCTTCCCCATGACCATACTGGTCATCTACCGGCCACCCAAACCAAACCCAGCATTTATTCCCGAAATACATGACCTCCTAACCACCCTCTGTACTACATCTGCAAACATGGTAATTTTCGGTGACATCAACATTCATGTTGACACCCCCTCATGCCACTCTGCTTCAGAGTTCCTACAAATGCTGGACAGTGTCAACCTGACACAGCACGTGCACGTCCCCACACATGACAGGGGGCACACACTTGACCTTGTGATTTCCGACCCTGCTGCCCCTATTAACAACCTTTGTGTATACGACCCGGGCATGTCGGATCACATGGCCGTTTCCATGGATATGCTGTCCCCCCCCCCATTCAAAGCCCAATCGCCAGATATGTTTCAGAAACATAAAAAACATCAACCTGGATGCTCTGGCCTTGGATCTTCAACATCTTGCCCCTCCTGCCCTCTCCTCAGCCAGTGACTCAGTAGGCTATTACAACAAAGCCCTGAGTGGCCTCCTGGTTGTTCACGCCCCCGTGAAATCCAAGATGGTCACCTTCTCACGCTCTGCCCCCTGGTACACCAGCGGGCTGAGGGAGATGAAGGTGGCTGGCTGTGTCCTTGAGCGACGCCTCACTGCGTCAGGACTCACTGTGCACAGAGAGGTCTACAGAGAGCACCAAAAGGCCTACTCCAAAGCCCCGAAGGACGCTCGGTCACGGTTCTACTCCAACATCATCAACAATAGCCCCGGCAATTCTAAACAGCTTTTTTCCACCATACACCACCTCCTCAAACCCCAAACCCAGGCACACAGAGAGACCACTGAGAAGCGGTGTAATGACTTCATGTCATTCTTCACAGCCAAGGTTGAGGGCATCCGCTCTCTCCTCCCCGGCTCCTCTTCCTCACCTGCTCCACCTGCTGTCTTACAGCCTGAAGTCTCCCAGCTCCTCCGCTGTTTCAGTGACACCATGCAGCATGAGGTCGAGGCCATCATTGGGAGGATGAAGTCATCTACGTGTGCTCTGGATCCCCTCCCCACAGCCCTGGTGAAAGCCAACATCCGCACTATTGGTCCCCTCATGACCAGCACCATCAACCTCTGCTTGCAAGCTGGCCACGTTCCGCCTGCCCTCAAAACTGCCATCATCACCCCCCTCCTGAAGAAACCCACGCTGGACCCAGAGGCCCTCGTCAACTACCGGCCCATCTCCAACCTCCCGTTCCTCTACAAGGTGCTGGAGAAGGTAGTTGCGAAGCAGCTCCAAGCACACCTCAGAGACAACAACATCTTCGAGAAGTTTCAGTCTGGGTTCCGCTCCGCGCACAGTACAGAGACAGCCCTGGTCAGGGTAACCAACGACCTACTGATGGCGGCGGATGCTGGAACCCCATCCATTCTGGACTGCAGCCTTCGACACGGTGGATCATCCCATCCTACTGGACTTTCTCCACTCCAATGTCGGACTCTGCGACCTAGCCCTTGGCTTATTCCAGTCTCTTTTGGCTGGTCGGACTCAGTGTGTCTCCCTTGGAGGCGCAACATCCTCCAACCACCCTTTCACCTGCGGTGTCCCCCAGGGATCCGTCCTCGGCCCCCTGCTGTTCACCCTGTACATGCTCCCCCTCTGCCGGTGTGTCGTTCCACTGCTACGCTGACGACACCCAGCTATATATCCGGATCACACCATCATCACCTTCATCACCCCCCACACTGACCGCTTGCCTGGAGGAGACTAAGGCGTGGATGAACCACAGGTTTCTCCAGGTCAACAGTTCCTAAACACAAGCCATGCTGATCGGTATCCCACACCAGGTCCGGTCAACCACCATCACCACCATCTCCTTCTCCGGTCAGGACATTCCCCTCTCCACCCTTGTCACCAACTTGGGCGTGAAAATGGACCCCCACCTCACATATGAAACACACATCAAACACCTCTGCAAGACCTGTTTCTTTCACCTCCGAAACATCACTAAACTCCGCTCCTCACTCACCTTGGCAGATTCCGAGAAACTCGTCCACGCTTTTGTTTCCTCCAGGCTGGACTATTGCAATGCACTCCTCATCGGGATCCCTAGTAAAAGCATTAAAAAGCTGAAAACCATCCAGAATGTCGCTGCTAGGATCCTGATGAGGGTGCGCAAATATGATCACATCACCCCCATCCTCAGATCCCTTCACTGGCTCCCTGTGGAACACAGAATTGAGTACAAGGTGTCCCTCCTCACTCACCAGTGCGTACACGGTGGTGCCCCTGCCTATCTCAAGGAACTCCTCACCCCCCAGTCCTCCTCACGTTCCCTCCGCTCCGGCACAGCCTACCTCCTCAAAGCCCCCAGGACTAAGCTGCACACCATGGGCGATCGCGCCTTCTGCTCTGCCGCACCCAGACTTTGGAATGCTCTCCCCATCCACCTGAGAGCACCACAATCCGTTGAGGCTTTTAAAAGGGGCCTAAAAACATTTATTTTTAACAAGGCTTTTGCCTGAATTTTCTTTTACTTTTATTTTTACTTCTATTCATTTTATTATAATTTTTTTTTTATTTTACTCTTAGGTTCTTCCACTTCACTGGTTGTTAGTCTTTTTAATTGTTTTTATTCATTTTAAATTGTTTTATTCATTTAACGTTTGTCTATATCTCCTGTAGCACTCTGAGATTCTCACGAATATAAAGTGCGGTACAAATTGAATCCATTATTATTATTATTATTATTATTATTATTATTATTATTATTATTATTATTATTATTATTATTATTATTATTATTATTATTATTATTATTATTATTATTATTATAGATATTGGTCCAGATATGAAGGCAAAATCAAAATGTATTTATTCTCTCTCCTCCTCTCACTCTGTGTGTGTGTGTGTGTGTGTGTGTGTGTGTGTGTGTGTGTGTGTGTGTGTGTGTGTGTGTGTGTGTGTGTGTGTGTGTGTGTGTGTGTGTGTGTGTGTGTGTGTGCGTGTTAAGGGGATGCAGACCAGAGAAAGACGTTTGTCTTGTTTACATCAGGGTCCCCCATTTTCAATTCATAGTGAAGATTGCTGTAAGTACCTACTTACTGTTCACAGGAGGCTTCAATAACGTTTGAATGATAATCCATTTTGTGAATACATTTGTGTGTGTGTGTGTGTCTGTGTGTCTGTGTGTGTGTGCGTGCGTGCGTACGTGCGTGCGTGTGTGAGAGAGTCTTCATAGTTGAAACGTATAAGTTCCGTCTAGTGTTTTTGATTTAACATAATTTTTCATCTAAAAGAATAATCACCTTTTTGTCATTCTCAGCTCTTTGTTGTGAGTTAAATAACGAAAGGTTATGTATATAACCTAGTTATATGTGCACTGGCTGAGTGTCCTGGTCTTTTTTTTTTTTTTCAAAACCATGTTTATTGAAGTTTTTTCGTTGCAATATGAGATGAGCACAAGGTCAAATTGTACACATATATGCCAGACGTATTGCACATATCTACATATAATTAGTCAAAATATAGGTCTGTTGAATGTAGACAATATACATATTGCACAAAGGTACATATAGTTAGTCAAAATATAGGTCTGTTGGATAAACAATATACCTATTGCACAAAGCTATGTATAAATAAACAAAATATAGGTCTGTTGAATGTAAATAATCAAGTTCAAGTTTCTTTAATAGTTGTCATACAGAAGTACAGAATACTTGTATACAAAATGCTTCTTACTGTTACGCTCCAGAGACTGTGCAAGACAAGATAAGTATGAAATAAAATAACATAGTATAGCATGTAAATTAGAAGTAAAAAAATGAGGTCACAGTGTTCAGTATAGACATATGTACAATGTTCGATGCAGAATAGACGTAACTGAGTTACCATATAATATACAATATACTATGCAGTGTACTAATATACAATACTATATAGTGCAAGGCAGAATGGGATGAGGTGCAATTTAGGTACAATTTACAGTAGGTGTACGAGTTGTAGTGCAAATCCTTTATCAATAAATATAAAGTGTGTTTGTGTGATCTAAAGTGGAGAGTGGGTGCTGCAGTGTGTTGTTTGTTTAAGTGAGTGTGTGTGTGTGGGTGTGTGTGCTGTGTGCATTTGATGGTTGTTGCATAGTGTTTATTGTTCGTTTAGCAGCCTGATGGCCTGGGGATAGAAGCTTCTTCTGAGTCTTTCTGTGCTCGCCTTAAGACTCCGGTATCGCTTGCCTGACCGCAGCAGTTCAAAGAGGCAGTTGTTCGGGTGGCTGGAGTCCTTGATGATTCTCTTAGCCTTCCCCCTGCACCGCTTGTTGTAAATGTTCTGGAGGGTGGGAAGCCCCCCTCCAATTGTGCGTTCGGCTGAACGTGTCACTCTTTGTAGTCTGCTACGGTCTTGTGCAGTGCTATTCCCAAACCAGGAGGTGATGTTGCCAGTCAGGATGCTCTCTATTGTACATGAGTAGAAGTTCCTAAGGATCTTCTGACTGACTTGGAACTTCCTTAGGCGCCTGAGGAAGTAGAGGCGTTGTCGTGCCTTCTTCACAACACTGTCAATGTGTGTGGTCCATGTCAAGTCCTCGGATATGTGGGCTCCGAGGTACTTGAAACTGTTCACTCTCTCAACCGGTGCCCCGTCGATGCTGAGGGGGCTGTAGTCCTTGACCCCCGACCTCCTGAAGTCCACAATCATCTCTTTTGTTTTGCTGACGTTCAGGGAGAGGCAGTTCTCCTGACACCACTGTGACACATTCTCTACCTCTTCCAGGTAGGCCCTCTCGTCGTTGGCAGAGATCAGGCCCACCACTACTGTGTCATCAGCAAATTTGTATATAAAAATATACATGTTGCACATGGCTACGTATAAGTAGTCAAAGTATAGGTCTGTTGAATATATAGACTAAAGAGAGTACACCACAAAATAAATATAGATATTGTTTCGGACATACAGTCAATTAAACAGATATGTACACTCAGGACAAGCACTGTACAGCAGGAATAGAGGAATGGAACACATTTATTTTTTTTTTAAATGAGAAGGTAGACATCGGTTACATTTGCACAAGTAGATAGGTCACTCGACTGGACTGTGCTAGGTTAGGAGTGAGCATTATTTATGGGGGGTCGATTGAACCTTGTTCCCCAACATAGGTAAAGAAACTACCCCATGTTTTATAAAATCTAGCTGTAGAACCCCTTATGACACACCTTATTTTCTCTATCTTAAGGAAGTGCAAAATATCCCTGAGCCACATAGAGTGAGATGGAGGAGTGGGTGACTTCCAATGCAGTAAAATGAGACGTCTAGCCAGGAGAGTAACAAATGCCACCAGGTCAGCTTTATATCGTGGCAGAGACAGAGTAGTAGGGGAGATAGAGACACCAAAGCAAGCAGTTATGGCAGTCGGGCTGATTGGGATCTCAATACTATTTGAGATAGTTTCAAATATTTCAGACCAAAAGTTATGCAGGGAAGGGCAGGACCAAAACATGTGACTATGTGTAGCAGGGGCACGGTGGCATCTGTCACAGGTGGGATCAATAGATCTTGGCTAGCCTGACTAGTGTGAACGGTGAACAATTTTACATTGGATCAGTCTGTGCCTGGCACAAATTGAAGAGGAGTGGACCCGGTGTAGAATATCCTCCCACAGGTCTTCTGTGATGTCCTCACCCAGGTCCTCCTCCCATCTCCTCCTGATCTTTTCTAATGAGGTAGGACGCAGTGAGGAAATCAAGCCATACAGGACAGATATAATACCCTTTGTGACCAGTGTAGGCTTTAGTAAAGTGTCAATAGGAGTGGCTTCTGGGAGTTTGGGGAACTGTGGGTTGATATTACGTACAAAACTGCGGACTTGCAAGTATCTGAAGAAATGTGACCTCGAAAGAGAAAACTTAAGACAGTTGTTCAAATGATGCAAAAATATTTTCTATATATAAATCACTGAACGTTCTAATACCAAGAGGGGACCAGGAGAGAAAAGCTCTATCCATCACAGAGGGGGGGAAAACAGGGTTAGCTGTAATTGGAGCTAGTAAAGAAAAAGATTGTAAACCAAAATGTCGTCTGAACTGATTCCATATCCTGAGTGTTGATTTGACAATGATATTTTTAGAGTAGGGAGAGGTGGGAAAAGGTAGAGGTGCATGAGCCAGAGCAGCCAGTGAGGCAGGGCTGGAGGAAGAGGATTCCAAAAGCAACCATACAGGGGATGAAGGTGTGTCTTGGCTTTGGGTTTTGCGGGCGGCCACTCCCCAGTAGGTTAGTACTAGTTTGGTATAGAGTGGTCGGCGGCTGGGGGGGTGCACGGTCCTCATCCATTGCTTGGCTTCCTACTGGGTCTAGAGGCAGAAAAGAGAACCATTATGGGCTCAAGGGACCACTCCAGTTTCCAGATTTGTTTGTGCTGATGTTCACCCGTACCCCTGAGGAGGTATGAGGGGTCACGTCGTCATCTAGTTTTTAACCTGATGTGCATCCATACCCCTGAGGAGGTAGAGGGGGGCACAATTATTTTAATAATTCATCTCTTTGTAATATAAGTGTTTCACATGATGTGCTTTCATACCCCTGAGGAGGTAGAGAATTTAAGTCGTCACATGATGTGCCTTCAAACCCCTGTGGAGGTAGAGAATTTTATTCATTATTTGGTCCATTCTTTTGAAGCGGGATGGCGCCCTCTATAGGTGGTTTTTGGTATTCATTTTTTATTTTTTAATAATTCATTTTTTTGTAATATAGGTGTTTTCACATGGTGTGCTTTCATACCCCTGAGGAGGTAGAGATTCTAAGTCGTCACATGATGTGTCTTCATACCCCTGAGGAGGTAGAGAGTCTAGGTTATTTATACTTAGATAGATAGGTAAATAGTTAGTTAAGGTCGGTTGTTTGTAGTTACATTGTTTTTGAATGGTTTCTGCTGTTCTACTCCTGTGGACCAGTTACGAGGAAGTTACACTCTAGACCAGGCTTAGGCTTAGGTTCGGGCTTTGGATTTTGCGGGCGGCCACTCCCCAGTAGGTTAGTACTAGTTTGGTATAGAGTGGTCGGCGGCTGGGGGGGTGCACGGTCCTCATCCATTGCTTGGCTTCCTACTGGGTCTAGAGGCAGAAAAGAGAACCATTATGGGCTCAAGGGACCAATCCAGTTTCCAGATTTGTTTGTGCTGATGTTCACCCGTTCCCCTGAGGAGGTATGAGGGGTCACGTCGTAATCTAGTTTTTAACCTGATGTGCATCCATACCCCTGAGGAGGTAGAAGGGGGCACAATTATTTTAATAATTCATCTCTTTGTAATATAAGTGCTTCACATGATGTGCTTTCATACCCCTGAGGAGGTAGAGAATCTAAGTCGTCACATGATGTGCCTTCAAACCCCTGTGGAGGTAGAGAATTTTGTTCATTATTTGGTCCATTCTTTTGAAGCGGGATGGCGCCCTCTATAGGTGGTTTTTGGTATTCATTTTTTTTATTTTTTAATAATACATTTTTTTGTAATATAGGTGTTTTCACATGGTGTGCTTTCATACCCCTGAGGCGGTAGAGATTCTAAGTCGTCACATGATGTATCTTTATACCCCTGAGGAGGTAGAGAGTCTAGGTTATTTATACTTAGATAGATAGGTAAATAGTTAGTTAAGGTCCTATTTCTAATTTCTATTGCCTTTTTTCTTTTAAAAAGGGAATACATTTTTTGGAGGTTACGTTTGGATTTTAGGTGGGATACTTGCTTCACCTTGTCCAAGCGTACGCTTTTTGTTTGTTTTGTTAGGTGTCAATTAATGGATAAACTCTTCAGTAATGTCACCCTGGGTCATAAGACGTTTCGGCCGTAGTACAGACTCATATATTTGTATATATGAGTAAGTACACACTATACGTCCTCGTCAGGGGCGGCCCGTCCGTTTAGAGGTGATCAGCCTCGGGACTGTTTATCCGTTTTTTTTGTCCAATTGGTTTTTTTTGGGGGGGAGAAAGTTGGAAGGGAGGGGTGTGTCTGAATATAAGTCTAATTTTGTAGATATTTACAGTAAGTTTAATCTAAATATATACACCCGTTTGTGTATATGTGGATATATCTCTCACGTATAAGTGTGTATATATGTCCTTTGTAGAGATATTCTCTGGTAGTTGTTTTACAGTTAATTTATAGTCTTGTTTTCAAGTGTGCAGTGCCTAAAACCTATACCTGTACAGTTGTATGTTGTACATGCATATGTATTTACTCAATGCACACGTGTGTACCCGACTTTTGTAATGTTAGTCCTTTGTAAGTAATGATTCTATGGTTAGGTATATGATCCTGCTGTATGATATACAGTGTACACACTCTCTACATATATATGTGTATTTCTCATATATATGTATTTAGTGCCTACTGTGTATATGATAGTAACAGTTTTGTTTATGGATTGAGTCTTCCTGTACGGTTTGGAAGTTTGTCAGTCCTCGTAGCTATGCAAGATTTGTTTGTTTTACCAATTTCAGCGTTTTTTTGCGCTCGGTCCTTGTGTAAGTTGTGTCTATACTCGTTTGAGATGACCGTATCCCAGGATTGGGTAGTGGGTCATGTGGGACTTATAAATAGTAAAGTCCCCCGATTTGTTTGTTTTTATACATTTTTTGCGTTTTTTGTTGTGCTTCGCCGTACTTGTTCGTAGGAGCCTCAACAATTTTTCAGAGTATTAATTTTGGGATTAATATTAATATTTATTTATCAATAATCAATCAATTGTCAATTAATCAATTATTAATCAATCAATGTCAATATACAATCAATCAATTAATCCATTAATCAATCAATGTCAACACCCAACCAATCGATCTATTACCAATCAATCAATGTCAACATATAATCGACCAATTAATCATTAATTAATCAATGCTAACATATATTTAACCAATCAATCACTAATCAATCAATGTTAACATGTAATTGATCAGTCAATCACCAATCAATCAATGTCAACATATAACCAATCAATTGATCCACTAATCAATAAACGTTAACATATAATTAATCAATTAACTGTTACTTAGTTAAAAAGTGGATGCGTTTTTTTTCCTTTTTTTTCTCCAAAAGGGAGGAGATGTGAGTGAATTTTGATTCCTGTATTTTATTCCCCTAGTGGGTCTGTTCCTACTTCTGGTCAAGGTTGGATAAAATGTATTTCTTTTTCTGTTTGTAAGGAGGAATCTATTTTTGAAAAGACGTGTAGGTGTAAGTATGTAGTGGTATGCTCGGGCTCTGGAAGGCCCTTAGAAGATTGTTAATAGATATTTACCTCAGTGTTAACGAGGAGCCTTTCACACCCCCGTTTCGACACTGTGTTGGGACCTGATAGAGGCCTAAATCCTTGTTCTTCGTCGTGTCAAGAACTGTTATTTCTTATGTGAGGCTTCTAAGAAGTACAAAGTTTAATTTTCTCTGTTTTCTGTAAACCAAGTGGACTTCCGGGGTATTGCTCGTACCCCTTGGTCAAACTTGAGTTTAGAGAAATAGAAATTACTTTGTAAGCCTACTGAATCTAACAGTTCCTTCCACGCTATTGGGCTACCGAAACGAAATTACGTTTTGGCTCCCACCTCCCCCCAGTTTACTCAAGTTGGTTGAAGATGCTGAAGTTTTGTTGGCTGGTTCTTGGAAGGTGAAGTGGATTCTGGGATGTTGGATGTGATGGTCTCTCTGGAGTTAGTTGGTCTCAGGATGTGGTCTCTGGATACTCTTGGTCTCGTCTCAGCTTTTGGATCAGTGGTTGTTGGTGATTTTTTTGGATAATTTAGCTGGTGGGGTCACTGTTCTCATTGTGTATTACGGCGGCGGTGTTATAAATTGTGTTCTTGTTGATTTGTGTAGAAAGTTTCTGTTTTGGGTTTATTCTGTAGTAATCAGTCAGTTTGTTCCTTGTGTGTGGTTAGAATTATGTTTTTTAATTTTTTATGTGTTCAATTTCATGTTTTAGTGGTATTTTTGTCATTACCCAGAATCCCCGGGAGATTTTATGCAGATTTTATGCAGATTCGGTTCCTCTCGGCCAATCATAGGCCGATCTCGTGTACCAATTTGTTTTTGGTTTATAGTTAAAAAAAATTTCATTTACGAGACAGGGTGTTATTTAGTAAACCATAGCCCAATGTGCGAGGTACGCACTGGTGTAAGTTTCATGTGATTCTGATTAGAACTGCTCTTCGGACGACAGTATGCTTTTTTTTTAGTTCTGTGTGTTAAAGTCAGAATTTTTTCTGTGTATTTTTTCTCTCGGCCAATCTCGTATACCAATTTGTTTTTGGCTTATAGTTTCAATTTCTGTGCATTCCCGAGACAGGATGTTATTTAGTAAACCATTGCCCAATGTGCGAGGTACGCACTGGTGTAAGTTTCATGTGATTCTGATTAGAACTGCTCTTTGGACGACAATATGCTTTTTTTTGAGTTCTGTGTGTTAAAGTCAGAATTTTTTCTGTGTATTTTTTCTCTCGGCCAATCTCGTATATCAATTTGTTTTTGGCTTATAGTTTCAATTTCTGTGCATTCACGAGACAGGATGTTATTTAGTAAACCATAGCCCAATGTGCGAGGTACGCACTGGTGTAAGTTTCATGTGATTCTGATTAGAACTGCTCTTCGGACGACAATATGCTTTTTTTGAGTTCTGTGTGTTAAAGTCAGAATTTTTTCTGTGTATTTTTTCTCTCGGCCAATCTCGTATACCAATTTGTTTTTGGCTTATAGTTTCAATTTCTGTGCATTCACGAGACAGGATGTTATTTAGTAAACCATAGCCCAAAGTGCGAGGTACGCACTGGTGTAAGTTTCATGTGATTCTGATTAGAACTGCTCTTTGGACGACAATATGCTTTTTTTTTAGTTCTGTGTGTTAAAGTCAGAATTTTTTCTGTGTATTTTTTCTCTCGGCCAATCTCGTATACCAATTTGTTTTTGGCTTATAGTTTCAATTTCTGTGCATTCACGAGACAGGATGTTATTTAGTAAACCATAGCCCAATGTGCGAGGTACGCACTGGTGTAAGTTTCATGTGATTCTGATTAGAACTGCTCTTCGGACGACAATATGCTTTTTTTGAGTTCTGTGTGTTAAAGTCAGAATTTTTTCTGTGTATTTTTTCTCTCGGCCAATCTCGTATATCAATTTGTTTTTGGCTTATAGTTTCAATTTCTGTGCATTCACGAGACAGGATGTTATTTAGTAAACCATAGCCCAAAGTGCGAGGTACGCACTGGTGTAAGTTTCATGTGATTCTGATTAGAACTGCTCTTCGGACGACAATATGCTTTTTTTTAGTTCTGTGTGTTAAAGTCCGAATTTCTTCTGTGTATTTTTTCTCTCGGCCAATCTCGTATACCAATTTGTTTTTGGCTTATAGTTTCAATTTTTGTGCATTCACGAGACAGGATGTTATTTAGTAAACCATTGCCCAATGTGCGAGGTACGCACTGGTGTAAGTTTCATGTGATTCTGATTAGAACTGCTCTTTGGACGACAATATGCTTTTTTTGAGTTCTGTGTGTTAAAGTCAGAATTTTTTCTGTGTATTTTTTCTCTCGGCCAATCTCGTATACCAATTTGTTTTTGGCTTATAGTTTCAATTTCTGTGCATTCACGAGACAGGATGTTATTTAGTAAACCATAGCCCAATGTGCGAGGTACGCACTGGTGTAAGTTTCATGTGATTCTGATTAGAACTGCTCTTCGGACGACAATATGCTTTTTTTGAGTTCTGTGTGTTAAAGTCAGAATTTTTTCTGTGTATTTTTTCTCTCGGCCAATCTCGTATACCAATTTGTTTTTGGCTTATAGTTTCAATTTCTGTGCATTCACGAGACAGGATGTTATTTAGTAAACCATAGCCCAAAGTGCGAGGTACGCACTGGTGTAAGTTTCATGTGATTCTGATTAGAACTGCTCTTCGGACGACAATATGCTTTTTTTGAGTTCTGTGTGTTAAAGTCAGAATTTTTTCTGTGTATTTTTTCTCTCGGCCAATCTCGTATACCAATTTGTTTTTGGCTTATAGTTTCAATTTCTGTGCATTCAC
>NC_140168.1:38335364-38347864 GCF_963971535.1 Notolepis coatsorum | reverse complement strand
TGTTTGTGCTGATGTTCACCCGTACCCCTGAGGAGGTATGAGGGGTCACGTCGTCATCTAGTTTTTAACCTGATGTGCATCCATACCCCTGAGGAGGTAGAGGGGGGCACAATTATTTTAATAATTCACCTCTTTGTAATATAAGTGTTTCACATGATGTGCTTTCATACCCCTGAGGAGGTAGAGAATTTAAGTCGTCACATGATGTGCCTTCAAACCCCTGTGGAGGTAGAGAATTTTATTCATTATTTGGTCCATTCTTTTGAAGCGGGATGGCGCCCTCTATAGGTGGTTTTTGGTATTCATTTTTTATTTTTTAATAATTCATTTTTTTGTAATATAGGTGTTTTCACATGATGTGCTTTCATACCCCTGAGGAGGTAGAGATTCTAAGTCGTCCCATGATGTGTCTTCATACCCCTGAGGAGGTAGAGAGTCTAGGTTATTTATACTTAGATAGATAGGTAAATAGTTAGTTAAGGTCGGTTGTTTGTAGTTACATTGTTTTTTTGAATGGTTTCTGCTTTTCTACTCCTGTGGACCAGTTACGAGGAAGTTACACTCTAGACCAGGCTTAGGCTTAGGTTCTGGCTTTGGGTTTTGCGGGCGGCCACTCCCCAGTAGGTTAGTACTAGTTTGGTATAGAGTGGTCGGCGGCTGGGGGGGTGCACGGTCCTGGCTTTGGGTTTTGCGGGCGGCCACTCCCCAGTAGGTTAGTACTAGTTTGGTATAGAGTGGTCGGCGGCTGGGGGGGTGCACGGTCCTCATCCATTGCTTGGCTTCCTACTGGGTCTAGAGGCAGAAAAGAGAACCATTATGGGCTCAAGGGACCACTCCAGTTTCCAGATTTGTTTGTGCTGATGTTCACCCGTACCCCTGAGGAGGTATGAGGGGTCACGTCGTCATCTAGTTTTTAACCTGATGTGCATCCATACCCCTGAGGGGGTAGAGGGGGCACAATTATTTTAATAATTCATCTCTTTGTAATATAAGTGTTTCACATGATGTGCTTTCATACCCCTGAGGAGGTAGAGAATTTAAGTCGTCACATGATGTGCCTTCAAACCCCTGTGGAGGTAGAGAATTTTATTCATTATTTGGTCCATTCTTTTGAAGCGGGATGGCGCCCTCTATAGGTGGTTTTTGGTATTCATTTTTTATTTTTTAATAATTCATTTTTTTGTAATATAGGTGTTTTCACATGGTGTGCTTTCATACCCCTGAGGAGGTAGAGATTCTAAGTCGTCACATGATGTGTCTTCATACCCCTGAGGAGGTAGAGAGTCTAGGTTATTTATACCTAGATAGATAGGTAAATAGTTAGTTAAGGTCGGTTGTTTGTAGTTACATTGTTTTTGAATGGTTTCTGCTTTTCTACTCCTGTGGACCAGTTACGAGGAAGTTACACTCTAGACCAGGCTTAGGCTTACGTTCTGGCTTTGGGTTTTGCGGGCGGCCACTCCCCAGTAGGTTAGTACTAGTTTGGTATAGAGTGGTCGGCGGCTGGGGGGGTGCACGGTCCTCATCCATTGCTTGGCTTCCTACTGGGTCTAGAGGCAGAAAAGAGAACCATTATGGGCTCAAGGGACCACTCCAGTTTCCAGATTTGTTTGTGCTGATGTTCACCCGTACCCCTGAGGAGGTATGAGGGGTCACGTCGTCATCTAGTTTTTAACCTGATGTGCATCCATACCCCTGAGGAGGTAGAGGGGGGCACAGTTATTTTAATAATTCATCTCTTTGTAATATAAGTGTTTCACATGATGTGCTTTCATACCCCTGAGGAGGTAGAGAATTTAAGTCGTCACATGATGTGCCTTCAAACCCCTGTGGAGGTAGAGAATTTTATTCATTATTTGGTCCATTCTTTTGAAGCGGGATGGCGCCCTCTATAGGTGGTTTTTTGGTATTTATTTTTTATTTTTTAATAATTCATTTTTTTGTAATATAGGTGTTTTCACATGGTGTGCTTTCATACCCCTGAGGAGGTAGAGATTCTAAGTCGTCACATGATGTGTCTTCATACCCCTGAGGAGGTAGAGAGTCTAGGTTATTTATACCTAGATAGATAGGTAAATAGTTAGTTAAGGTCGGTTGTTTGTAGTTACATTGTTTTTGAATGGTTTCTGCTTTTCTACTCCTGTGGACCAGTTACGAGGAAGTTACACTCTAGACCAGGCTTAGGCTTAGGTTCTGGCTTTGGGTTTTGCGGGCGGCCACTCCCCAGTAGGTTAGTACTAGTTTGGTATAGAGTGGTCGGCGGCTGGGGGGGTGCACGGTCCTCATCCATTGCTTGGCTTCCTACTGGGTCTAGAGGCAGAAGAGAGAACCATTATGGGCTCAAGGGACCACTCCAGTTTCCAGATTTGTTTGTGCTGATGTTCACCCGTACCCCTGAGGAGGTATGAGGGGTCACGTCGTCATCGAGTTTTTAACCTGATGTGCATCCATACCCCTGAGGGGGTAGAGGGGGGCACAATTATTTTAATAATTCATCTCTTTGTAATATAAGTGTTTCACATGATGTGCTTTCATACCCCTGAGGAGGTAGAGAATTTAAGTCGTCACATGATGTGCCTTCAAACCCCTGTGGAGGTAGAGAATTTTATTCATTATTTGGTCCATTCTGTGGAAGCGGGATGGCGCCCTCTATAGGTGGTTTTTGGTATTCATTTTTTATTTTTTAATAATTCATTTTTTTGTAATATAGGTGTTTTCACATGGTGTGCTTTCATACCCCTGAGGAGGTAGAGATTCTAAGTCGTCACATGATGTGTCTTCATACCCCTGAGGAGGTAGAGAGTCTAGGTTATTTATACCTAGATAGATAGGTAAATAGTTAGTTAAGGTCGGTTGTTTGTAGTTACATTGTTTTTGAATGGTTTCTGCTTTTCTACTCCTGTGGACCAGTTACGAGGAAGTTACACTCTAGACCAGGCTTAGGCTTACGTTCTGGCTTTGGGTTTTGCGGGCGGCCACTCCCCAGTAGGTTAGTACTAGTTTGGTATAGAGTGGTCGGCGGCTGGGGGGGTGCACGGTCCTCATCCATTGCTTGGCTTCCTACTGGGTCTAGAGGCAGAAAAGAGAACCATTATGGGCTCAAGGGACCACTCCAGTTTCCAGATTTGTTTGTGCTGATGTTCACCCGTACCCCTGAGGAGGTATGAGGGGTCACGTCGTCATCTAGTTTTTAACCTGATGTGCATCCATACCCCTGAGGAGGTAGAGGGGGGCACAGTTATTTTAATAATTCATCTCTTTGTAATATAAGTGTTTCACATGATGTGCTTTCATACCCCTGAGGAGGTAGAGAATTTAAGTCGTCACATGATGTGCCTTCAAACCCCTGTGGAGGTAGAGAATTTTATTCATTATTTGGTCCATTCTTTTGAAGCGGGATGGCGCCCTCTATAGGTGGTTTTTTGGTATTTATTTTTTATTTTTTAATAATTCATTTTTTTGTAATATAGGTGTTTTCACATGGTGTGCTTTCATACCCCTGAGGAGGTAGAGATTCTAAGTCGTCACATGATGTGTCTTCATACCCCTGAGGAGGTAGAGAGTCTAGGTTATTTATACCTAGATAGATAGGTAAATAGTTAGTTAAGGTCGGTTGTTTGTAGTTACATTGTTTTTGAATGGTTTCTGCTTTTCTACTCCTGTGGACCAGTTACGGGGAAGTTACACTCTAGACCAGGCTTAGGCTTAGGTTCTGGCTTTGGGTTTTGCGGGCGGCCACTCCCCAGTAGGTTAGTACTAGTTTGGTATAGAGTGGTCGGCGGCTGGGGGGGTGCACGGTCCTCATCCATTGCTTGGCTTCCTACTGGGTCTAGAGGCAGAAAAGAGAACCATTATGGGCTCAAGGGACCACTCCAGTTTCCAGATTTGTTTGTGCTGATGTTCACCCGTACCCCTGAGGAGGTATGAGGGGTCACGTCGTCATCTAGTTTTTAACCTGATGTGCATCCATACCCCTGAGGAGGTAGAGGGGGCACAATTATTTTAATAATTCATCTCTTTGTAATATAAGTGTTTCACATGATGTGCTTTCATACCCCTGAGGAGGTAGAGAATTTAAGTCGTCACATGATGTGCCTTCAAACCCCTGTGGAGGTAGAGAATTTTATTCATTATTTGGTCCATTCTTTTGAAGCGGGATGGCGCCCTCTATAGGTGGTTTTTGGTATTCATTTTTTATTTTTTAATAATTCATTTTTTTGTAATATAGGTGTTTTCACATGGTGTGCTTTCATACCCCTGAGGAGGTAGAGATTCTAAGTCGTCACATGATGTGTCTTCATACCCCTGAGGAGGTAGAGAGTCTAGGTTATTTATACTTAGATAGATAGGTAAATAGTTAGTTAAGGTCGGTTGTTTGTAGTTACATTGTTTTTGAATGGTTTCTGCTTTTCTACTCCTGTGGACCAGTTACGAGGAAGTTACACTCTAGACCAGGCTTAGGCTTAGGTTCGGGCTTTGGATTTTGCGGGCGGCCACTCCCCAGTAGGTTAGTACTAGTTTGGTATAGAGTGGTCGGCGGCTGGGGGGGTGCACGGTCCTCATCCATTGCTTGGCTTCCTACTGGGTCTAGAGGCAGAAAAGAGAACCATTATGGGCTCAAGGGACCACTCCAGTTTCCAGATTTGTTTGTGCTGATGTTCACCCGTACCCCTGAGGAGGTATGAGGGGTCACGTCGTCATCTAGTTTTTAACCTGATGTGCATCCATACCCCTGAGGAGGTAGAGACGGGCACAATTATTTTAATAATTCATCTCTTTGTAATATAAGTGTTTCACATGATGTGCTTTCATACCCCTGAGGAGGTAGAGAATTTAAGTCGTCACATGATGTGCCTTCAAACCCCTGTGGAGGTAGAGAATTTTATTCATTATTTGGTCCATTCTTTTGAAGCGGGATGGCGCCCTCTATAGGTGGTTTTTGGTATTCATTTTTTATTTTTTAATAATTCATTTTTTTGTAATATAGGTGTTTTCACATGGTGTGCTTTCATACCCCTGAGGAGGTAGAGATTCTAAGTCGTCACATGATGTGTCTTCATACCCCTGAGGAGGTAGAGAGTCTAGGTTATTTATACTTAGATAGATAGGTAAATAGTTAGTTAAGGTCGGTTGTTTGTAGTTACATTGTTTTTGAATGGTTTCTGCTGTTCTACTCCTGTGGACCAGTTACGAGGAAGTTACACTCTAGACCAGGCTTAGGCTTAGGTTCGGGCTTTGGATTTTGCGGGCGGCCACTCCCCAGTAGGTTAGTACTAGTTTGGTATAGAGTGGTCGGCGGCTGGGGGGGTGCACGGTCCTCATCCATTGCTTGGCTTCCTACTGGGTCTAGAGGCAGAAAAGAGAACCATTATGGGCTCAAGGGACCAATCCAGTTTCCAGATTTGTTTGTGCTGATGTTCACCCGTTCCCCTGAGGAGGTATGAGGGGTCACGTCGTAATCTAGTTTTTAACCTGATGTGCATCCATACCCCTGAGGAGGTAGAAGGGGGCACAATTATTTTAATAATTCATCTCTTTGTAATATAAGTGCTTCACATGATGTGCTTTCATACCCCTGAGGAGGTAGAGAATCTAAGTCGTCACATGATGTGCCTTCAAACCCCTGTGGAGGTAGAGAATTTTGTTCATTATTTGGTCCATTCTTTTGAAGCGGGATGGCGCCCTCTATAGGTGGTTTTTGGTATTCATTTTTTTTATTTTTTAATAATACATTTTTTTGTAATATAGGTGTTTTCACATGGTGTGCTTTCATACCCCTGAGGCGGTAGAGATTCTAAGTCGTCACATGATGTATCTTTATACCCCTGAGGAGGTAGAGAGTCTAGGTTATTTATACTTAGATAGATAGGTAAATAGTTAGTTAAGGTCCTATTTCTAATTTCTATTGCCCTTTTTCTTTTAAAAAGGGAATACATTTTTTGGAGGTTACGTTTGGATTTTAGGTGGGATACTTGCTTCACCTTGTCCAAGCGTACGCTTTTTGTTTGTTTTGTTAGGTGTCAATTAATGGATAAACTCTTCAGTAATGTCACCCTGGGTCATAAGACGTTTCGGCCGTAGTACAGACTCATATATTTGTATATATGAGTAAGTACACACTATACGTCCTCGTCAGGGGCGGCCCGTCCGTTTAGAGGTGATCAGCCTCGGGACTGTTTATCCGTTTTTTTTGTCCAATTGGTTTTTTTTGGGGGGGAGAAAGTTGGAAGGGAGGGGTGTGTCTGAATATAAGTCTAATTTTGTAGATATTTACAGTAAGTTTAATCTAAATATATACACCCGTTTGTGTATATGTGGATATATCTCTCACGTATAAGTGTGTATATATGTCCTTTGTAGAGATATTCTCTGGTAGTTGTTTTACAGTTAATTTATAGTCTTGTTTTCAAGTGTGCAGTGCCTAAAACCTATACCTGTACAGTTGTATGTTGTACATGCATATGTATTTACTCAATGCACACGTGTGTACCCGACTTTTGTAATGTTAGTCCTTTGTAAGTAATGATTCTATGGTTAGGTATATGATCCTGCTGTATGATATACAGTGTACACACTCTCTACATATATATGTGTATTTCTCATATATATGTATTTAGTGCCTACTGTGTATATGATAGTAACAGTTTTGTTTATGGATTGAGTCTTCCTGTACGGTTTGGAAGTTTGTCAGTCCTCGTAGCTATGCAAGATTTGTTTGTTTTACCAATTTCAGCGTTTTTTTGCGCTCGGTCCTTGTGTAAGTTGTGTCTATACTCGTTTGAGATGACCGTATCCCAGGATTGGGTAGTGGGTCATGTGGGACTTATAAATAGTAAAGTCCCCCGATTTGTTTGTTTTTATACATTTTTTGCGTTTTTTGTTGTGCTTCGCCGTACTTGTTCGTAGGAGCCTCAACAATTTTTCAGAGTATTAATTTTGGGATTAATATTAATATTTATTTATCAATAATCAATCAATTGTCAATTAATCAATTATTAATCAATCAATGTCAATATACAATCAATCAATTAATCCATTAATCAATCAATGTCAACACCCAACCAATCGATCTATTACCAATCAATCAATGTCAACATATAATCGACCAATTAATCATTAATTAATCAATGCTAACATATATTTAACCAATCAATCACTAATCAATCAATGTTAACATGTAATTGATCAGTCAATCACCAATCAATCAATGTCAACATATAACCAATCAATTGATCCACTAATCAATAAACGTTAACATATAATTAATCAATTAACTGTTACTTAGTTAAAAAGTGGATGCGTTTTTTTTCCTTTTTTTTCTCCAAAAGGGAGGAGATGTGAGTGAATTTTGATTCCTGTATTTTATTCCCCTAGTGGGTCTGTTCCTACTTCTGGTCAAGGTTGGATAAAATGTATTTCTTTTTCTGTTTGTAAGGAGGAATCTATTTTTGAAAAGACGTGTAGGTGTAAGTATGTAGTGGTATGCTCGGGCTCTGGAAGGCCCTTAGAAGATTGTTAATAGATATTTACCTCAGTGTTAACGAGGAGCCTTTCACACCCCCGTTTCGACACTGTGTTGGGACCTGATAGAGGCCTAAATCCTTGTTCTTCGTCGTGTCAAGAACTGTTATTTCTTATGTGAGGCTTCTAAGAAGTACAAAGTTTAATTTTCTCTGTTTTCTGTAAACCAAGTGGACTTCCGGGGTATTGCTCGTACCCCTTGGTCAAACTTGAGTTTAGAGAAATAGAAATTACTTTGTAAGCCTACTGAATCTAACAGTTCCTTCCACGCTATTGGGCTACCGAAACGAAATTACGTTTTGGCTCCCACCTCCCCCCAGTTTACTCAAGTTGGTTGAAGATGCTGAAGTTTTGTTGGCTGGTTCTTGGAAGGTGAAGTGGATTCTGGGATGTTGGATGTGATGGTCTCTCTGGAGTTAGTTGGTCTCAGGATGTGGTCTCTGGATACTCTTGGTCTCGTCTCAGCTTTTGGATCAGTGGTTGTTGGTGATTTTTTTGGATAATTTAGCTGGTGGGGTCACTGTTCTCATTGTGTATTACGGCGGCGGTGTTATAAATTGTGTTCTTGTTGATTTGTGTAGAAAGTTTCTGTTTTGGGTTTATTCTGTAGTAATCAGTCAGTTTGTTCCTTGTGTGTGGTTAGAATTATGTTTTTTAATTTTTTATGTGTTCAATTTCATGTTTTAGTGGTATTTTTGTCATTACCCAGAATCCCCGGGAGATTTTATGCAGATTTTATGCAGATTCGGTTCCTCTCGGCCAATCATAGGCCGATCTCGTGTACCAATTTGTTTTTGGTTTATAGTTAAAAAAAATTTCATTTACGAGACAGGGTGTTATTTAGTAAACCATAGCCCAATGTGCGAGGTACGCACTGGTGTAAGTTTCATGTGATTCTGATTAGAACTGCTCTTCGGACGACAGTATGCTTTTTTTTGAGTTCTGTGTGTTAAAGTCAGAATTTTTTCTGTGTATTTTTTCTCTCGGCCAATCTCGTATACCAATTTGTTTTTGGCTTATAGTTTCAATTTCTGTGCATTCCCGAGACAGGATGTTATTTAGTAAACCATTGCCCAATGTGCGAGGTACGCACTGGTGTAAGTTTCATGTGATTCTGATTAGAACTGCTCTTTGGACGACAATATGCTTTTTTTTGAGTTCTGTGTGTTAAAGTCAGAATTTTTTCTGTGTATTTTTTCTCTCGGCCAATCTCGTATATCAATTTGTTTTTGGCTTATAGTTTCAATTTCTGTGCATTCACGAGACAGGATGTTATTTAGTAAACCATAGCCCAATGTGCGAGGTACGCACTGGTGTAAGTTTCATGTGATTCTGATTAGAACTGCTCTTCGGACGACAATATGCTTTTTTTGAGTTCTGTGTGTTAAAGTCAGAATTTTTTCTGTGTATTTTTTCTCTCGGCCAATCTCGTATACCAATTTGTTTTTGGCTTATAGTTTCAATTTCTGTGCATTCACGAGACAGGATGTTATTTAGTAAACCATAGCCCAAAGTGCGAGGTACGCACTGGTGTAAGTTTCATGTGATTCTGATTAGAACTGCTCTTTGGACGACAATATGCTTTTTTTTTAGTTCTGTGTGTTAAAGTCAGAATTTTTTCTGTGTATTTTTTCTCTCGGCCAATCTCGTATACCAATTTGTTTTTGGCTTATAGTTTCAATTTCTGTGCATTCACGAGACAGGATGTTATTTAGTAAACCATAGCCCAATGTGCGAGGTACGCACTGGTGTAAGTTTCATGTGATTCTGATTAGAACTGCTCTTCGGACGACAATATGCTTTTTTTGAGTTCTGTGTGTTAAAGTCAGAATTTTTTCTGTGTATTTTTTCTCTCGGCCAATCTCGTATATCAATTTGTTTTTGGCTTATAGTTTCAATTTCTGTGCATTCACGAGACAGGATGTTATTTAGTAAACCATAGCCCAAAGTGCGAGGTACGCACTGGTGTAAGTTTCATGTGATTCTGATTAGAACTGCTCTTCGGACGACAATATGCTTTTTTTTAGTTCTGTGTGTTAAAGTCAGAATTTTTTCTGTGTATTTTTTCTCTCGGCCAATCTCGTATACCAATTTGTTTTTGGCTTATAGTTTCAATTTTTGTGCATTCACGAGACAGGATGTTATTTAGTAAACCATTGCCCAATGTGCGAGGTACGCACTGGTGTAAGTTTCATGTGATTCTGATTAGAACTGCTCTTTGGACGACAATATGCTTTTTTTGAGTTCTGTGTGTTAAAGTCAGAATTTTTTCTGTGTATTTTTTCTCTCGGCCAATCTCGTATACCAATTTGTTTTTGGCTTATAGTTTCAATTTCTGTGCATTCACGAGACAGGATGTTATTTAGTAAACCATAGCCCAATGTGCGAGGTACGCACTGGTGTAAGTTTCATGTGATTCTGATTAGAACTGCTCTTCGGACGACAATATGCTTTTTTTGAGTTCTGTGTGTTAAAGTCAGAATTTTTTCTGTGTATTTTTTCTCTCGGCCAATCTCGTATACCAATTTGTTTTTGGCTTATAGTTTCAATTTCTGTGCATTCACGAGACAGGATGTTATTTAGTAAACCATAGCCCAAAGTGCGAGGTACGCACTGGTGTAAGTTTCATGTGATTCTGATTAGAACTGCTCTTCGGACGACAATATGCTTTTTTTGAGTTCTGTGTGTTAAAGTCAGAATTTTTTCTGTGTATTTTTTCTCTCGGCCAATCTCGTATACCAATTTGTTTTTGGCTTATAGTTTCAATTTCTGTGCATTCACGAGACAGGATGTTATTTAGTAAACCATTGCCCAATGTGCGAGGTACGCACTGGTGTAAGTTTCATGTGATTCTGATTAGAACTGCTCTTTGGACGACAATATGCTTTTTTTGAGTTCTGTGTGTTAAAGTCAGAATTTTTTCTGTGTATTTTTTCTCTCGGCCAATCTCGTATATCAATTTGTTTTTGGCTTATAGTTTCAATTTCTGTGCATTCACGAGACAGGATGTTATTTAGTAAACCATAGCCCAAAGTGCGAGGTACGCACTGGTGTAAGTTTCATGTGATTCTGATTAGAACTGCTCTTCGGACGACAATATGCTTTTTTTTAGTTCTGTGTGTTAAAGTCAGAATTTTTTCTGTGTATTTTTTCTCTCGGCCAATCTCGTATACCAATTTGTTTTTGGCTTATAGTTTCAATTTTTGTGCATTCACGAGACAGGATGTTATTTAGTAAACCATTGCCCAAAGTGCGAGGTACGCACTGGTGTAAGTTTCATGTGATTCTGATTAGAACTGCTCTTTGGACGACAATATGCTTTTTTTTGAGTTCTGTGTGTTAAAGTCAGAATTTTTTCTGTGTATTTTTTCTCTCGGCCAATCTCGTATATCAATTTGTTTTTGGCTTATAGTTTCAATTTCTGTGCATTCACGAGACAGGATGTTATTTAGTAAACCATAGCCCAATGTGCGAGGTACGCACTGGTGTAAGTTTCATGTGATTCTGATTAGAACTGCTCTTCGGACGACAATATGCTTTTTTTGAGTTCTGTGTGTTAAAGTCAGAATTTTTTCTGTGTATTTTTTCTCTCGGCCAATCTCGTATACCAATTTGTTTTTGGCTTATAGTTTCAATTTCTGTGCATTCACGAGACAGGATGTTATTTAGTAAACCATAGCCCAAAGTGCGAGGTACGCACTGGTGTAAGTTTCATGTGATTCTGATTAGAACTGCTCTTTGGACGACAATATGCTTTTTTTTTTAGTTCTGTGTGTTAAAGTCAGAATTTTTTCTGTGTATTTTTTCTCTCGGCCAATCTCGTATACCAATTTGTTTTTGGCTTATAGTTTCAATTTCTGTGCATTCACGAGACAGGATGTTATTTAGTAAACCATAGCCCAATGTGCGAGGTACGCACTGGTGTAAGTTTCATGTGATTCTGATTAGAACTGCTCTTCGGACGACAATATGCTTTTTTTGAGTTCTGTGTGTTAAAGTCAGAATTTTTTCTGTGTATTTTTTCTCTCGGCCAATCTCGTATATCAATTTGTTTTTGGCTTATAGTTTCAATTTCTGTGCATTCACGAGACAGGATGTTATTTAGTAAACCATAGCCCAAAGTGCGAGGTACGCACTGGTGTAAGTTTCATGTGATTCTGATTAGAACTGCTCTTCGGACGACAATATGCTTTTTTTTAGTTCTGTGTGTTAAAGTCAGAATTTTTTCTGTGTATTTTTTCTCTCGGCCAATCTCGTATACCAATTTGTTTTTGGCTTATAGTTTCAATTTTTGTGCATTCACGAGACAGGATGTTATTTAGTAAACCATTGCCCAATGTGCGAGGTACGCACTGGTGTAAGTTTCATGTGATTCTGATTAGAACTGCTCTTTGGACGACAATATGCTTTTTTTGAGTTCTGTGTGTTAAAGTCAGAATTTTTTCTGTGTATTTTTTCTCTCGGCCAATCTCGTATACCAATTTGTTTTTGGCTTATAGTTTCAATTTCTGTGCATTCACGAGACAGGATGTTATTTAGTAAACCATAGCCCAATGTGCGAGGTACGCACTGGTGTAAGTTTCATGTGATTCTGATTAGAACTGCTCTTCGGACGACAATATGCTTTTTTTGAGTTCTGTGTGTTAAAGTCAGAATTTTTTCTGTGTATTTTTTCTCTCGGCCAATCTCGTATACCAATTTGTTTTTGGCTTATAGTTTCAATTTCTGTGCATTCACGAGACAGGATGTTATTTAGTAAACCATAGCCCAAAGTGCGAGGTACGCACTGGTGTAAGTTTCATGTGATTCTGATTAGAACTGCTCTTCGGACGACAATATGCTTTTTTTGAGTTCTGTGTGTTAAAGTCAGAATTTTTTCTGTGTATTTTTTCTCTCGGCCAATCTCGTATACCAATTTGTTTTTGGCTTATAGTTTCAATTTCTGTGCATTCACGAGACAGGATGTTATTTAGTAAACC
>NC_140168.1:38320364-38330364 GCF_963971535.1 Notolepis coatsorum | reverse complement strand
AGGTTAGTACTAGTTTGGTATAGAGTGGTCGGCGGCTGGGGGGTGCACGGTCCTCATCCATTGCTTGGCTTCCTACTGGGTCTTAGAGGCAGAAAAGAGAACCCTTATGGGCTCAAGCTTTGGGTTTTGCGGGCGGCCACTCCCCAGTAGGTTAGTACTAGTTTGGTATAGAGTGGTCAGCGGCTGGGGGGGTGCACGGTCCTCATCCATTGCTTGGCTTCCTACTGGGTCTAGAGGCAGAAAAGAGAACCATTATGGGCTCAAGGGACCACTCCAGTTTCCAGATTTGTTTGTGCTGATGTTCACCCGTACCCCTGAGGAGGTATGAGGGGTCACGTCGTCATCTAGTTTTTAACCTGATGTGCATCCATACCCCTGAGGAGGTAGAGGGGGGCACAATTATTTTAATAATTCACCTCTTTGTAATATAAGTGTTTCACATGATGTGCTTTCATACCCCTGAGGAGGTAGAGAATTTAAGTCGTCACATGATGTGCCTTCAAACCCCTGTGGAGGTAGAGAATTTTATTCATTATTTGGTCCATTCTTTTGAAGCGGGATGGCGCCCTCTATAGGTGGTTTTTGGTATTCATTTTTTATTTTTTAATAATTCATTTTTTTGTAATATAGGTGTTTTCACATGATGTGCTTTCATACCCCTGAGGAGGTAGAGATTCTAAGTCGTCCCATGATGTGTCTTCATACCCCTGAGGAGGTAGAGAGTCTAGGTTATTTATACTTAGATAGATAGGTAAATAGTTAGTTAAGGTCGGTTGTTTGTAGTTACATTGTTTTTTTGAATGGTTTCTGCTTTTCTACTCCTGTGGACCAGTTACGAGGAAGTTACACTCTAGACCAGGCTTAGGCTTAGGTTCTGGCTTTGGGTTTTGCGGGCGGCCACTCCCCAGTAGGTTAGTACTAGTTTGGTATAGAGTGGTCGGCGGCTGGGGGGGTGCACGGTCCTGGCTTTGGGTTTTGCGGGCGGCCACTCCCCAGTAGGTTAGTACTAGTTTGGTATAGAGTGGTCGGCGGCTGGGGGGGTGCACGGTCCTCATCCATTGCTTGGCTTCCTACTGGGTCTAGAGGCAGAAAAGAGAACCATTATGGGCTCAAGGGACCACTCCAGTTTCCAGATTTGTTTGTGCTGATGTTCACCCGTACCCCTGAGGAGGTATGAGGGGTCACGTCGTCATCTAGTTTTTAACCTGATGTGCATCCATACCCCTGAGGGGGTAGAGGGGCACAATTATTTTAATAATTCATCTCTTTGTAATATAAGTGTTTCACATGATGTGCTTTCATACCCCTGAGGAGGTAGAGAATTTAAGTCGTCACATGATGTGCCTTCAAACCCCTGTGGAGGTAGAGAATTTTATTCATTATTTGGTCCATTCTTTTGAAGCGGGATGGCGCCCTCTATAGGTGGTTTTTGGTATTCATTTTTTATTTTTTAATAATTCATTTTTTTGTAATATAGGTGTTTTCACATGGTGTGCTTTCATACCCCTGAGGAGGTAGAGATTCTAAGTCGTCACATGATGTGTCTTCATACCCCTGAGGAGGTAGAGAGTCTAGGTTATTTATACCTAGATAGATAGGTAAATAGTTAGTTAAGGTCGGTTGTTTGTAGTTACATTGTTTTTGAATGGTTTCTGCTTTTCTACTCCTGTGGACCAGTTACGAGGAAGTTACACTCTAGACCAGGCTTAGGCTTACGTTCTGGCTTTGGGTTTTGCGGGCGGCCACTCCCCAGTAGGTTAGTACTAGTTTGGTATAGAGTGGTCGGCGGCTGGGGGGGTGCACGGTCCTCATCCATTGCTTGGCTTCCTACTGGGTCTAGAGGCAGAAAAGAGAACCATTATGGGCTCAAGGGACCACTCCAGTTTCCAGATTTGTTTGTGCTGATGTTCACCCGTACCCCTGAGGAGGTATGAGGGGTCACGTCGTCATCTAGTTTTTAACCTGATGTGCATCCATACCCCTGAGGAGGTAGAGGGGGGCACAGTTATTTTAATAATTCATCTCTTTGTAATATAAGTGTTTCACATGATGTGCTTTCATACCCCTGAGGAGGTAGAGAATTTAAGTCGTCACATGATGTGCCTTCAAACCCCTGTGGAGGTAGAGAATTTTATTCATTATTTGGTCCATTCTTTTGAAGCGGGATGGCGCCCTCTATAGGTGGTTTTTTGGTATTTATTTTTTATTTTTTAATAATTCATTTTTTTGTAATATAGGTGTTTTCACATGGTGTGCTTTCATACCCCTGAGGAGGTAGAGATTCTAAGTCGTCACATGATGTGTCTTCATACCCCTGAGGAGGTAGAGAGTCTAGGTTATTTATACCTAGATAGATAGGTAAATAGTTAGTTAAGGTCGGTTGTTTGTAGTTACATTGTTTTTGAATGGTTTCTGCTTTTCTACTCCTGTGGACCAGTTACGAGGAAGTTACACTCTAGACCAGGCTTAGGCTTAGGTTCTGGCTTTGGGTTTTGCGGGCGGCCACTCCCCAGTAGGTTAGTACTAGTTTGGTATAGAGTGGTCGGCGGCTGGGGGGGTGCACGGTCCTCATCCATTGCTTGGCTTCCTACTGGGTCTAGAGGCAGAAGAGAGAACCATTATGGGCTCAAGGGACCACTCCAGTTTCCAGATTTGTTTGTGCTGATGTTCACCCGTACCCCTGAGGAGGTATGAGGGGTCACGTCGTCATCGAGTTTTTAACCTGATGTGCATCCATACCCCTGAGGGGGTAGAGTGGGGCACAATTATTTTAATAATTCATCTCTTTGTAATATAAGTGTTTCACATGATGTGCTTTCATACCCCTGAGGAGGTAGAGAATTTAAGTCGTCACATGATGTGCCTTCAAACCCCTGTGAAGGTAGAGAATTTTATTCATTATTTGGTCCATTCTTTTGAAGCGGGATGGCGCCCTCTATAGGTGGTTTTTGGTATTCATTTTTTATTTTTTAATAATTCATTTTTTTGTAATATAGGTGTTTTCACATGGTGTGCTTTCATACCCCTGAGGAGGTAGAGATTCTAAGTCGTCACATGATGTGTCTTCATACCCCTGAGGAGGTAGAGAGTCTAGGTTATTTATACCTAGATAGATAGGTAAATAGTTAGTTAAGGTCGGTTGTTTGTAGTTACATTGTTTTTGAATGGTTTCTGCTTTTCTACTCCTGTGGACCAGTTACGAGGAAGTTACACTCTAGACCAGGCTTAGGCTTACGTTCTGGCTTTGGGTTTTGCGGGCGGCCACTCCCCAGTAGGTTAGTACTAGTTTGGTATAGAGTGGTCGGCGGCTGGGGGGGTGCACGGTCCTCATCCATTGCTTGGCTTCCTACTGGGTCTAGAGGCAGAAAAGAGAACCATTATGGGCTCAAGGGACCACTCCAGTTTCCAGATTTGTTTGTGCTGATGTTCACCCGTACCCCTGAGGAGGTATGAGGGGTCACGTCGTCATCTAGTTTTTAACCTGATGTGCATCCATACCCCTGAGGAGGTAGAGGGGGGCACAGTTATTTTAATAATTCATCTCTTTGTAATATAAGTGTTTCACATGATGTGCTTTCATACCCCTGAGGAGGTAGAGAATTTAAGTCGTCACATGATGTGCCTTCAAACCCCTGTGGAGGTAGAGAATTTTATTCATTATTTGGTCCATTCTTTTGAAGCGGGATGGCGCCCTCTATAGGTGGTTTTTTGGTATTTATTTTTTATTTTTTAATAATTCATTTTTTTGTAATATAGGTGTTTTCACATGGTGTGCTTTCATACCCCTGAGGAGGTAGAGATTCTAAGTCGTCACATGATGTGTCTTCATACCCCTGAGGAGGTAGAGAGTCTAGGTTATTTATACCTAGATAGATAGGTAAATAGTTAGTTAAGGTCGGTTGTTTGTAGTTACATTGTTTTTGAATGGTTTCTGCTTTTCTACTCCTGTGGACCAGTTACGGGGAAGTTACACTCTAGACCAGGCTTAGGCTTAGGTTCTGGCTTTGGGTTTTGCGGGCGGCCACTCCCCAGTAGGTTAGTACTAGTTTGGTATAGAGTGGTCGGCGGCTGGGGGGGTGCACGGTCCTCATCCATTGCTTGGCTTCCTACTGGGTCTAGAGGCAGAAAAGAGAACCATTATGGGCTCAAGGGACCACTCCAGTTTCCAGATTTGTTTGTGCTGATGTTCACCCGTACCCCTGAGGAGGTATGAGGGGTCACGTCGTCATCTAGTTTTTAACCTGATGTGCATCCATACCCCTGAGGAGGTAGAGACGGGCACAATTATTTTAATAATTCATCTCTTTGTAATATAAGTGTTTCACATGATGTGCTTTCATACCCCTGAGGAGGTAGAGAATTTAAGTCGTCACATGATGTGCCTTCAAACCCCTGTGGAGGTAGAGAATTTTATTCATTATTTGGTCCATTCTTTTGAAGCGGGATGGCGCCCTCTATAGGTGGTTTTTGGTATTCATTTTTTATTTTTTAATAATTCATTTTTTTGTAATATAGGTGTTTTCACATGGTGTGCTTTCATACCCCTGAGGAGGTAGAGATTCTAAGTCGTCACATGATGTGTCTTCATACCCCTGAGGAGGTAGAGAGTCTAGGTTATTTATACTTAGATAGATAGGTAAATAGTTAGTTAAGGTCGGTTGTTTGTAGTTACATTGTTTTTGAATGGTTTCTGCTTTTCTACTCCTGTGGACCAGTTACGAGGAAGTTACACTCTAGACCAGGCTTAGGCTTAGGTTCGGGCTTTGGATTTTGCGGGCGGCCACTCCCCAGTAGGTTAGTACTAGTTTGGTATAGAGTGGTCGGCGGCTGGGGGGGTGCACGGTCCTCATCCATTGCTTGGCTTCCTACTGGGTCTAGAGGCAGAAAAGAGAACCATTATGGGCTCAAGGGACCACTCCAGTTTCCAGATTTGTTTGTGCTGATGTTCACCCGTTCCCCTGAGGAGGTATGAGGGGTCACGTCGTAATCTAGTTTTTAACCTGATGTGCATCCATACCCCTGAGGAGGTAGAAGGGGGCACAATTATTTTAATAATTCATCTCTTTGTAATATAAGTGCTTCACATGATGTGCTTTCATACCCCTGAGGAGGTAGAGAATCTAAGTCGTCACATGATGTGCCTTCAAACCCCTGTGGAGGTAGAGAATTTTGTTCATTATTTGGTCCATTCTTTTGAAGCGGGATGGCGCCCTCTATAGGTGGTTTTTGGTATTCATTTTTTTTATTTTTTAATAATACATTTTTTTGTAATATAGGTGTTTTCACATGGTGTGCTTTCATACCCCTGAGGCGGTAGAGATTCTAAGTCGTCACATGATGTGTCTTTATACCCCTGAGGAGGTAGAGAGTCTAGGTTATTTATACTTAGATAGATAGGTAAATAGTTAGTTAAGGTCCTATTTCTAATTTCTATTGCCCTTTTTCTTTTAAAAAGGGAATACATTTTTTGGAGGTTACGTTTGGATTTTAGGTGGGATACTTGCTTCACCTTGTCCAAGCGTACGCTTTTTGTTTGTTTTGTTAGGTGTCAATTAATGGATAAACTCTTCAGTAATGTCACCCTGGGTCATAAGACGTTTCGGCCGTAGTACAGACTCATATATTTGTATATATGAGTAAGTACACACTATACGTCCTCGTCAGGGGCGGCCCGTCCGTTTAGAGGTGATCAGCCTCGGGACTGTTTATCCGTTTTTTTTGTCCAATTGGTTTTTTTTGGGGGGGAGAAAGTTGGAAGGGAGGGGTGTGTCTGAATATAAGTCTAATTTTGTAGATATTTACAGTAAGTTTAATCTAAATATATACACCCGTTTGTGTATATGTGGATATATCTCTCACGTATAAGTGTGTATATATGTCCTTTGTAGAGATATTCTCTGGTAGTTGTTTTACAGTTGATTTATAGTCTTGTTTTCAAGTGTGCAGTGCCTAAAACCTATACCTGTACAGTTGTATGTTGTACATGCATATGTATTTACTCAATGCACACGTGTGTACCCGACTTTTGTAATGTTAGTCCTTTGTAAGTAATGATTCTATGGTTAGGTATATGATCCTGCTGTATGATATACAGTGTACACACTCTCTACATATATATGTGTATTTCTCATATATATGTATTTAGTGCCTACTGTGTATATGATAGTAACAGTTTTGTTTATGGATTGAGTCTTCCTGTACGGTTTGGAAGTTTGTCAGTCCTCGTAGCTATGCAAGATTTGTTTGTTTTACCAATTTCAGCGTTTTTTTGCGCTCGGTCCTTGTGTAAGTTGTGTCTATACTCGTTTGAGATGACCGTATCCCAGGATTGGGTAGTGGGTCATGTGGGACTTATAAATAGTAAAGTCCCCCGATTTGTTTGTTTTTATAAATTTTTTGCGTTTTTTGTTGTGCTTCGCCGTACTTGTTCGTAGGAGCCTCAACAATTTTTCAGAGTATTAATTTTGGGATTAATATTAATATTTATTTATCAATAATCAATCAATTGTCAATTAATCAATTATTAATCAATCAATGTCAATATACAATCAATCAATTAATCCATTAATCAATCAATGTCAACACCCAACCAATCGATCTATTACCAATCAATCAATGTCAACATATAATCGACCAATTAATCATTAATTAATCAATGCTAACATATATTTAACCAATCAATCACTAATCAATCAATGTTAACATGTAATTGATCAGTCAATCACCAATCAATCAATGTCAACATATAACCAATCAATTGATCCACTAATCAATAAACGTTAACATATAATTAATCAATTAACTGTTACTTAGTTAAAAAGTGGATGCGTTTTTTTTCCTTTTTTTTCTCCAAAAGGGAGGAGATGTGAGTGAATTTTGATTCCTGTATTTTATTCCCCTAGTGGGTCTGTTCCTACTTCTGGTCAAGGTTGGATAAAATGTATTTCTTTTTCTGTTTGTAAGGAGGAATCTATTTTTGAAAAGACGTGTAGGTGTAAGTATGTAGTGGTATGCTCGGGCTCTGGAAGGCCCTTAGAAGATTGTTAATAGATATTTACCTCAGTGTTAACGAGGAGCCTTTCACACCCCCGTTTCGACACTGTGTTGGGACCTGATAGAGGCCTAAATCCTTGTTCTTCGTCGTGTCAAGAACTGTTATTTCTTATGTGAGGCTTCTAAGAAGTACAAAGTTTAATTTTCTCTGTTTTCTGTAAACCAAGTGGACTTCCGGGGTATTGCTCGTACCCCTTGGTCAAACTTGAGTTTAGAGAAATAGAAATTACTTTGTAAGCCTACTGAATCTAACAGTTCCTTCCACGCTATTGGGCTACCGAAACGAAATTACGTTTTGGCTCCCACCTCCCCCCAGTTTACTCAAGTTGGTTGAAGATGCTGAAGTTTTGTTGGCTGGTTCTTGGAAGGTGAAGTGGATTCTGGGATGTTGGATGTGATGGTCTCTCTGGAGTTAGTTGGTCTCAGGATGTGGTCTCTGGATACTCTTGGTCTCGTCTCAGCTTTTGGATCAGTGGTTGTTGGTGATTTTTTTGGATAATTTAGCTGGTGGGGTCACTGTTCTCATTGTGTATTACGGCGGCGGTGTTATAAATTGTGTTCTTGTTGATTTGTGTAGAAAGTTTCTGTTTTGGGTTTATTCTGTAGTAATCAGTCAGTTTGTTCCTTGTGTGTGGTTAGAATTATGTTTTTTAATTTTTTATGTGTTCAATTTCATGTTTTAGTGGTATTTTTGTCATTACCCAGAATCCCCGGGAGATTTTATGCAGATTTTATGCAGATTCGGTTCCTCTCGGCCAATCATAGGCCGATCTCGTGTACCAATTTGTTTTTGGTTTATAGTTAAAAAAAATTTCATTTACGAGACAGGGTGTTATTTAGTAAACCATAGCCCAATGTGCGAGGTACGCACTGGTGTAAGTTTCATGTGATTCTGATTAGAACTGCTCTTCGGACGACAGTATGCTTTTTTTTGAGTTCTGTGTGTTAAAGTCAGAATTTTTTCTGTGTATTTTTTCTCTCGGCCAATCTCGTATACCAATTTGTTTTTGGCTTATAGTTTCAATTTCTGTGCATTCCCGAGACAGGATGTTATTTAGTAAACCATTGCCCAATGTGCGAGGTACGCACTGGTGTAAGTTTCATGTGATTCTGATTAGAACTGCTCTTCGGACGACAATATGCTTTTTTTGAGTTCTGTGTGTTAAAGTCAGAATTTTTTCTGTGTATTTTTTCTCTCGGCCAATCTCGTATACCAATTTGTTTTTGGCTTATAGTTTCAATTTCTGTGCATTCACGAGACAGGATGTTATTTAGTAAACCATAGCCCAAAGTGCGAGGTACGCACTGGTGTAAGTTTCATGTGATTCTGATTAGAACTGCTCTTTGGACGACAATATGCTTTTTTTTTAGTTCTGTGTGTTAAAGTCAGAATTTTTTCTGTGTATTTTTTCTCTCGGCCAATCTCGTATACCAATTTGTTTTTGGCTTATAGTTTCAATTTCTGTGCATTCACGAGACAGGATGTTATTTAGTAAACCATAGCCCAATGTGCGAGGTACGCACTGGTGTAAGTTTCATGTGATTCTGATTAGAACTGCTCTTCGGACGACAATATGCTTTTTTTGAGTTCTGTGTGTTAAAGTCAGAATTTTTTCTGTGTATTTTTTCTCTCGGCCAATCTCGTATATCAATTTGTTTTTGGCTTATAGTTTCAATTTCTGTGCATTCACGAGACAGGATGTTATTTAGTAAACCATAGCCCAAAGTGCGAGGTACGCACTGGTGTAAGTTTCATGTGATTCTGATTAGAACTGCTCTTCGGACGACAATATGCTTTTTTTTAGTTCTGTGTGTTAAAGTCAGAATTTTTTCTGTGTATTTTTTCTCTCGGCCAATCTCGTATACCAATTTGTTTTTGGCTTATAGTTTCAATTTTTGTGCATTCACGAGACAGGATGTTATTTAGTAAACCATTGCCCAATGTGCGAGGTACGCACTGGTGTAAGTTTCATGTGATTCTGATTAGAACTGCTCTTTGGACGACAATATGCTTTTTTTGAGTTCTGTGTGTTAAAGTCAGAATTTTTTCTGTGTATTTTTTCTCTCGGCCAATCTCGTATACCAATTTGTTTTTGGCTTATAGTTTCAATTTCTGTGCATTCACGAGACAGGATGTTATTTAGTAAACCATAGCCCAATGTGCGAGGTACGCACTGGTGTAAGTTTCATGTGATTCTGATTAGAACTGCTCTTCGGACGACAATATGCTTTTTTTGAGTTCTGTGTGTTAAAGTCAGAATTTTTTCTGTGTATTTTTTCTCTCGGCCAATCTCGTATACCAATTTGTTTTTGGCTTATAGTTTCAATTTCTGTGCATTCACGAGACAGGATGTTATTTAGTAAACCATAGCCCAAAGTGCGAGGTACGCACTGGTGTAAGTTTCATGTGATTCTGATTAGAACTGCTCTTCGGACGACAATATGCTTTTTTTGAGTTCTGTGTGTTAAAGTCAGAATTTTTTCTGTGTATTTTTTCTCTCGGCCAATCTCGTATACCAATTTGTTTTTGGCTTATAGTTTCAATTTCTGTGCATTCACGAGACAGGATGTTATTTAGTAAACCATTGCCCAATGTGCGAGGTACGCACTGGTGTAAGTTTCATGTGATTCTGATTAGAACTGCTCTTTGGACGACAATATGCTTTTTTTGAGTTCTGTGTGTTAAAGTCAGAATTTTTTCTGTGTATTTTTTCTCTCGGCCAATCTCGTATACCAATTTGTTTTTGGCTTATAGTTTCAATTTCTGTGCATTCACGAGACAGGATGTTATTTAGTAAACCATAGCCCAATGTGCGAGGTACGCACTGGTGTAAGTTTCATGTGATTCTGATTAGAACTGCTCTTCGGACGACAATATGCTTTTTTTGAGTTCTGTGTGTTAAAGTCAGAATTTTTTCTGTGTATTTTTTCTCTCGGCCAATCTCGT
>NC_140168.1:38255364-38315364 GCF_963971535.1 Notolepis coatsorum | reverse complement strand
AGAGATTCTAAGTCGTCCCATGATGTGTCTTCATACCCCTGAGGAGGTAGAGAGTCTAGGTTATTTATACTTAGATAGATAGGTAAATAGTTAGTTAAGGTCGGTTGTTTGTAGTTACATTGTTTTTTTGAATGGTTTCTGCTTTTCTACTCCTGTGGACCAGTTACGAGGAAGTTACACTCTAGACCAGGCTTAGGCTTAGGTTCTGGCTTTGGGTTTTGCGGGCGGCCACTCCCCAGTAGGTTAGTACTAGTTTGGTATAGAGTGGTCGGCGGCTGGGGGGGTGCACGGTCCTCATCCATTGCTTGGCTTCCTACTGGGTCTAGAGGCAGAAAAGAGAACCATTATGGGCTCAAGGGACCACTCCAGTTTCCAGATTTGTTTGTGCTGATGTTCACCCGTACCCCTGAGGAGGTATGAGGGGTCACGTCGTCATCTAGTTTTTAACCTGATGTGCATCCATACCCCTGAGGGGGTAGAGGTGGGCACAATTATTTTAATAATTCATCTCTTTGTAATATAAGTGTTTCACATGATGTGCTTTCATACCCCTGAGGAGGTAGAGAATTTAAGTCGTCACATGATGTGCCTTCAAACCCCTGTGGAGGTAGAGAATTTTATTCATTATTTGGTCCATTCTTTTGAAGCGGGATGGCGCCCTCTATAGGTGGTTTTTGGTATTCATTTTTTATTTTTTAATAATTCATTTTTTTGTAATATAGGTGTTTTCACATGGTGTGCTTTCATACCCCTGAGGAGGTAGAGATTCTAAGTCGTCACATGATGTGTCTTCATACCCCTGAGGAGGTAGAGAGTCTAGGTTATTTATACCTAGATAGATAGGTAAATAGTTAGTTAAGGTCGGTTGTTTGTAGTTACATTGTTTTTGAATGGTTTCTGCTTTTCTACTCCTGTGGACCAGTTACGAGGAAGTTACACTCTAGACCAGGCTTAGGCTTACGTTCTGGCTTTGGGTTTTGCGGGCGGCCACTCCCCAGTAGGTTAGTACTAGTTTGGTATAGAGTGGTCGGCGGCTGGGGGGGTGCACGGTCCTCATCCATTGCTTGGCTTCCTACTGGGTCTAGAGGCAGAAAAGAGAACCATTATGGGCTCAAGGGACCACTCCAGTTTCCAGATTTGTTTGTGCTGATGTTCACCCGTACCCCTGAGGAGGTATGAGGGGTCACGTCGTCATCTAGTTTTTAACCTGATGTGCATCCATACCCCTGAGGAGGTAGAGGGGGGCACAGTTATTTTAATAATTCATCTCTTTGTAATATAAGTGTTTCACATGATGTGCTTTCATACCCCTGAGGAGGTAGAGAATTTAAGTCGTCACATGATGTGCCTTCAAACCCCTGTGGAGGTAGAGAATTTTATTCATTATTTGGTCCATTCTTTTGAAGCGGGATGGCGCCCTCTATAGGTGGTTTTTTGGTATTTATTTTTTATTTTTTAATAATTCATTTTTTTGTAATATAGGTGTTTTCACATGGTGTGCTTTCATACCCCTGAGGAGGTAGAGATTCTAAGTCGTCACATGATGTGTCTTCATACCCCTGAGGAGGTAGAGAGTCTAGGTTATTTATACCTAGATAGATAGGTAAATAGTTAGTTAAGGTCGGTTGTTTGTAGTTACATTGTTTTTGAATGGTTTCTGCTTTTCTACTCCTGTGGACCAGTTACGAGGAAGTTACACTCTAGACCAGGCTTAGGCTTAGGTTCTGGCTTTGGGTTTTGCGGGCGGCCACTCCCCAGTAGGTTAGTACTAGTTTGGTATAGAGTGGTCGGCGGCTGGGGGGGTGCACGGTCCTCATCCATTGCTTGGCTTCCTACTGGGTCTAGAGGCAGAAGAGAGAACCATTATGGGCTCAAGGGACCACTCCAGTTTCCAGATTTGTTTGTGCTGATGTTCACCCGTACCCCTGAGGAGGTATGAGGGGTCACGTCGTCATCGAGTTTTTAACCTGATGTGCATCCATACCCCTGAGGGGGTAGAGGGGGGCACAATTATTTTAATAATTCATCTCTTTGTAATATAAGTGTTTCACATGATGTGCTTTCATACCCCTGAGGAGGTAGAGAATTTAAGTCGTCACATGATGTGCCTTCAAACCCCTGTGGAGGTAGAGAATTTTATTCATTATTTGGTCCATTCTTTTGAAGCGGGATGGCGCCCTCTATAGGTGGTTTTTGGTATTCATTTTTTATTTTTTAATAATTCATTTTTTTGTAATATAGGTGTTTTCACATGGTGTGCTTTCATACCCCTGAGGAGGTAGAGATTCTAAGTCGTCACATGATGTGTCTTCATACCCCTGAGGAGGTAGAGAGTCTAGGTTATTTATACCTAGATAGATAGGTAAATAGTTAGTTAAGGTCGGTTGTTTGTAGTTACATTGTTTTTGAATGGTTTCTGCTTTTCTACTCCTGTGGACCAGTTACGAGGAAGTTACACTCTAGACCAGGCTTAGGCTTACGTTCTGGCTTTGGGTTTTGCGGGCGGCCACTCCCCAGTAGGTTAGTACTAGTTTGGTATAGAGTGGTCGGCGGCTGGGGGGGTGCACGGTCCTCATCCATTGCTTGGCTTCCTACTGGGTCTAGAGGCAGAAAAGAGAACCATTATGGGCTCAAGGGACCACTCCAGTTTCCAGATTTGTTTGTGCTGATGTTCACCCGTACCCCTGAGGAGGTATGAGGGGTCACGTCGTCATCTAGTTTTTAACCTGATGTGCATCCATACCCCTGAGGAGGTAGAGGGGGGCACAGTTATTTTAATAATTCATCTCTTTGTAATATAAGTGTTTCACATGATGTGCTTTCATACCCCTGAGGAGGTAGAGAATTTAAGTCGTCACATGATGTGCCTTCAAACCCCTGTGGAGGTAGAGAATTTTATTCATTATTTGGTCCATTCTTTTGAAGCGGGATGGCGCCCTCTATAGGTGGTTTTTTGGTATTTATTTTTTATTTTTTAATAATTCATTTTTTTGTAATATAGGTGTTTTCACATGGTGTGCTTTCATACCCCTGAGGAGGTAGAGATTCTAAGTCGTCACATGATGTGTCTTCATACCCCTGAGGAGGTAGAGAGTCTAGGTTATTTATACCTAGATAGATAGGTAAATAGTTAGTTAAGGTCGGTTGTTTGTAGTTACATTGTTTTTGAATGGTTTCTGCTTTTCTACTCCTGTGGACCAGTTACGGGGAAGTTACACTCTAGACCAGGCTTAGGCTTAGGTTCTGGCTTTGGGTTTTGCGGGCGGCCACTCCCCAGTAGGTTAGTACTAGTTTGGTATAGAGTGGTCGGCGGCTGGGGGGGTGCACGGTCCTCATCCATTGCTTGGCTTCCTACTGGGTCTAGAGGCAGAAAAGAGAACCATTATGGGCTCAAGGGACCACTCCAGTTTCCAGATTTGTTTGTGCTGATGTTCACCCGTACCCCTGAGGAGGTATGAGGGGTCACGTCGTCATCTAGTTTTTAACCTGATGTGCATCCATACCCCTGAGGAGGTAGAGGGGGCACAATTATTTTAATAATTCATCTCTTTGTAATATAAGTGTTTCACATGATGTGCTTTCATACCCCTGAGGAGGTAGAGAATTTAAGTCGTCACATGATGTGCCTTCAAACCCCTGTGGAGGTAGAGAATTTTATTCATTATTTGGTCCATTCTTTTGAAGCGGGATGGCGCCCTCTATAGGTGGTTTTTGGTATTCATTTTTTATTTTTTAATAATTCATTTTTTTGTAATATAGGTGTTTTCACATGGTGTGCTTTCATACCCCTGAGGAGGTAGAGATTCTAAGTCGTCACATGATGTGTCTTCATACCCCTGAGGAGGTAGAGAGTCTAGGTTATTTATACTTAGATAGATAGGTAAATAGTTAGTTAAGGTCGGTTGTTTGTAGTTACATTGTTTTTGAATGGTTTCTGCTTTTCTACTCCTGTGGACCAGTTACGAGGAAGTTACACTCTAGACCAGGCTTAGGCTTAGGTTCGGGCTTTGGATTTTGCGGGCGGCCACTCCCCAGTAGGTTAGTACTAGTTTGGTATAGAGTGGTCGGCGGCTGGGGGGGTGCACGGTCCTCATCCATTGCTTGGCTTCCTACTGGGTCTAGAGGCAGAAAAGAGAACCATTATGGGCTCAAGGGACCACTCCAGTTTCCAGATTTGTTTGTGCTGATGTTCACCCGTTCCCCTGAGGAGGTATGAGGGGTCACGTCGTAATCTAGTTTTTAACCTGATGTGCATCCATACCCCTGAGGAGGTAGAAGGGGGCACAATTATTTTAATAATTCATCTCTTTGTAATATAAGTGCTTCACATGATGTGCTTTCATACCCCTGAGGAGGTAGAGAATCTAAGTCGTCACATGATGTGCCTTCAAACCCCTGTGGAGGTAGAGAATTTTGTTCATTATTTGGTCCATTCTTTTGAAGCGGGATGGCGCCCTCTATAGGTGGTTTTTGGTATTCATTTTTTTTATTTTTTAATAATACATTTTTTTGTAATATAGGTGTTTTCACATGGTGTGCTTTCATACCCCTGAGGCGGTAGAGATTCTAAGTCGTCACATGATGTGTCTTTATACCCCTGAGGAGGTAGAGAGTCTAGGTTATTTATACTTAGATAGATAGGTAAATAGTTAGTTAAGGTCCTATTTCTAATTTCTATTGCCCTTTTTCTTTTAAAAAGGGAATAAATTTTTTGGAGGTTACGTTTGGATTTTAGGTGGGATACTTGCTTCACCTTGTCCAAGCGTACGCTTTTTGTTTGTTTTGTTAGGTGTCAATTAATGGATAAACTCTTCAGTAATGTCACCCTGGGTCATAAGACGTTTCGGCCGTAGTACAGACTCATATATTTGTATATATGAGTAAGTACACACTATACGTCCTCGTCAGGGGCGGCCCGTCCGTTTAGAGGTGATCAGCCTCGGGACTGTTTATCCGTTTTTTTTGTCCAATTGGTTTTTTTTGGGGGGGAGAAAGTTGGAAGGGAGGGGTGTGTCTGAATATAAGTCTAATTTTGTAGATATTTACAGTAAGTTTAATCTAAATATATACACCCGTTTGTGTATATGTGGATATATCTCTCACGTATAAGTGTGTATATATGTCCTTTGTAGAGATATTCTCTGGTAGTTGTTTTACAGTTGATTTATAGTCTTGTTTTCAAGTGTGCAGTGCCTAAAACCTATACCTGTACAGTTGTATGTTGTACATGCATATGTATTTACTCAATGCACACGTGTGTACCCGACTTTTGTAATGTTAGTCCTTTGTAAGTAATGATTCTATGGTTAGGTATATGATCCTGCTGTATGATATACAGTGTACACACTCTCTACATATATATGTGTATTTCTCATATATATGTATTTAGTGCCTACTGTGTATATGATAGTAACAGTTTTGTTTATGGATTGAGTCTTCCTGTACGGTTTGGAAGTTTGTCAGTCCTCGTAGCTATGCAAGATTTGTTTGTTTTACCAATTTCAGCGTTTTTTTGCGCTCGGTCCTTGTGTAAGTTGTGTCTATACTCGTTTGAGATGACCGTATCCCAGGATTGGGTAGTGGGTCATGTGGGACTTATAAATAGTAAAGTCCCCCGATTTGTTTGTTTTTATAAATTTTTTGCGTTTTTTGTTGTGCTTCGCCGTACTTGTTCGTAGGAGCCTCAACAATTTTTCAGAGTATTAATTTTGGGATTAATATTAATATTTATTTATCAATAATCAATCAATTGTCAATTAATCAATTATTAATCAATCAATGTCAATATACAATCAATCAATTAATCCATTAATCAATCAATGTCAACACCCAACCAATCGATCTATTACCAATCAATCAATGTCAACATATAATCGACCAATTAATCATTAATTAATCAATGCTAACATATATTTAACCAATCAATCACTAATCAATCAATGTTAACATGTAATTGATCAGTCAATCACCAATCAATCAATGTCAACATATAACCAATCAATTGATCCACTAATCAATAAACGTTAACATATAATTAATCAATTAACTGTTACTTAGTTAAAAAGTGGATGCGTTTTTTTTCCTTTTTTTTCTCCAAAAGGGAGGAGATGTGAGTGAATTTTGATTCCTGTATTTTATTCCCCTAGTGGGTCTGTTCCTACTTCTGGTCAAGGTTGGATAAAATGTATTTCTTTTTCTGTTTGTAAGGAGGAATCTATTTTTGAAAAGACGTGTAGGTGTAAGTATGTAGTGGTATGCTCGGGCTCTGGAAGGCCCTTAGAAGATTGTTAATAGATATTTACCTCAGTGTTAACGAGGAGCCTTTCACACCCCCGTTTCGACACTGTGTTGGGACCTGATAGAGGCCTAAATCCTTGTTCTTCGTCGTGTCAAGAACTGTTATTTCTTATGTGAGGCTTCTAAGAAGTACAAAGTTTAATTTTCTCTGTTTTCTGTAAACCAAGTGGACTTCCGGGGTATTGCTCGTACCCCTTGGTCAAACTTGAGTTTAGAGAAATAGAAATTACTTTGTAAGCCTACTGAATCTAACAGTTCCTTCCACGCTATTGGGCTACCGAAACGAAATTACGTTTTGGCTCCCACCTCCCCCCAGTTTACTCAAGTTGGTTGAAGATGCTGAAGTTTTGTTGGCTGGTTCTTGGAAGGTGAAGTGGATTCTGGGATGTTGGATGTGATGGTCTCTCTGGAGTTAGTTGGTCTCAGGATGTGGTCTCTGGATACTCTTGGTCTCGTCTCAGCTTTTGGATCAGTGGTTGTTGGTGATTTTTTTGGATAATTTAGCTGGTGGGGTCACTGTTCTCATTGTGTATTACGGCGGCGGTGTTATAAATTGTGTTCTTGTTGATTTGTGTAGAAAGTTTCTGTTTTGGGTTTATTCTGTAGTAATCAGTCAGTTTGTTCCTTGTGTGTGGTTAGAATTATGTTTTTTAATTTTTTATGTGTTCAATTTCATGTTTTAGTGGTATTTTTGTCATTACCCAGAATCCCCGGGAGATTTTATGCAGATTTTATGCAGATTCGGTTCCTCTCGGCCAATCATAGGCCGATCTCGTGTACCAATTTGTTTTTGGTTTATAGTTAAAAAAAATTTCATTTACGAGACAGGGTGTTATTTAGTAAACCATAGCCCAATGTGCGAGGTACGCACTGGTGTAAGTTTCATGTGATTCTGATTAGAACTGCTCTTCGGACGACAGTATGCTTTTTTTTGAGTTCTGTGTGTTAAAGTCAGAATTTTTTCTGTGTATTTTTTCTCTCGGCCAATCTCGTATACCAATTTGTTTTTGGCTTATAGTTTCAATTTCTGTGCATTCCCGAGACAGGATGTTATTTAGTAAACCATTGCCCAATGTGCGAGGTACGCACTGGTGTAAGTTTCATGTGATTCTGATTAGAACTGCTCTTTGGACGACAATATGCTTTTTTTTGAGTTCTGTGTGTTAAAGTCAGAATTTTTTCTGTGTATTTTTTCTCTCGGCCAATCTCGTATATCAATTTGTTTTTGGCTTATAGTTTCAATTTCTGTGCATTCACGAGACAGGATGTTATTTAGTAAACCATAGCCCAATGTGCGAGGTACGCACTGGTGTAAGTTTCATGTGATTCTGATTAGAACTGCTCTTCGGACGACAATATGCTTTTTTTTAGTTCTGTGTGTTAAAGTCAGAATTTTTTCTGTGTATTTTTTCTCTCGGCCAATCTCGTATACCAATTTGTTTTTGGCTTATAGTTTCAATTTCTGTGCATTCACGAGACAGGATGTTATTTAGTAAACCATAGCCCAAAGTGCGAGGTACGCACTGGTGTAAGTTTCATGTGATTCTGATTAGAACTGCTCTTCGGACGACAATATGCTTTTTTTGAGTTCTGTGTGTTAAAGTCAGAATTTTTTCTGTGTATTTTTTCTCTCGGCCAATCTCGTATACCAATTTGTTTTTGGCTTATAGTTTCAATTTCTGTGCATTCACGAGACAGGATGTTATTTAGTAAACCATAGCCCAAAGTGCGAGGTACGCACTGGTGTAAGTTTCATGTGATTCTGATTAGAACTGCTCTTTGGACGACAATATGCTTTTTTTTTAGTTCTGTGTGTTAAAGTCAGAATTTTTTCTGTGTATTTTTTCTCTCGGCCAATCTCGTATACCAATTTGTTTTTGGCTTATAGTTTCAATTTCTGTGCATTCACGAGACAGGATGTTATTTAGTAAACCATAGCCCAATGTGCGAGGTACGCACTGGTGTAAGTTTCATGTGATTCTGATTAGAACTGCTCTTCGGACGACAATATGCTTTTTTTGAGTTCTGTGTGTTAAAGTCAGAATTTTTTCTGTGTATTTTTTCTCTCGGCCAATCTCGTATATCAATTTGTTTTTGGCTTATAGTTTCAATTTCTGTGCATTCACGAGACAGGATGTTATTTAGTAAACCATAGCCCAAAGTGCGAGGTACGCACTGGTGTAAGTTTCATGTGATTCTGATTAGAACTGCTCTTCGGACGACAATATGCTTTTTTTGAGTTCTGTGTGTTAAAGTCAGAATTTTTTCTGTGTATTTTTTCTCTCGGCCAATCTCGTATACCAATTTGTTTTTGGCTTATAGTTTCAATTTTTGTGCATTCACGAGACAGGATGTTATTTAGTAAACCATTGCCCAATGTGCGAGGTACGCACTGGTGTAAGTTTCATGTGATTCTGATTAGAACTGCTCTTTGGACGACAATATGCTTTTTTTGAGTTCTGTGTGTTAAAGTCAGAATTTTTTCTGTGTATTTTTTCTCTCGGCCAATCTCGTATACCAATTTGTTTTTGGCTTATAGTTTCAATTTCTGTGCATTCACGAGACAGGATGTTATTTAGTAAACCATAGCCCAATGTGCGAGGTACGCACTGGTGTAAGTTTCATGTGATTCTGATTAGAACTGCTCTTCGGACGACAATATGCTTTTTTTGAGTTCTGTGTGTTAAAGTCAGAATTTTTTCTGTGTATTTTTTCTCTCGGCCAATCTCGTATACCAATTTGTTTTTGGCTTATAGTTTCAATTTCTGTGCATTCACGAGACAGGATGTTATTTAGTAAACCATAGCCCAAAGTGCGAGGTACGCACTGGTGTAAGTTTCATGTGATTCTGATTAGAACTGCTCTTCGGACGACAATATGCTTTTTTTGAGTTCTGTGTGTTAAAGTCAGAATTTTTTCTGTGTATTTTTTCTCTCGGCCAATCTCGTATACCAATTTGTTTTTGGCTTATAGTTTCAATTTCTGTGCATTCACGAGACAGGATGTTATTTAGTAAACCATTGCCCAATGTGCGAGGTACGCACTGGTGTAAGTTTCATGTGATTCTGATTAGAACTGCTCTTTGGACGACAATATGCTTTTTTTGAGTTCTGTGTGTTAAAGTCAGAATTTTTTCTGTGTATTTTTTCTCTCGGCCAATCTCGTATACCAATTTGTTTTTGGCTTATAGTTTCAATTTCTGTGCATTCACGAGACAGGATGTTATTTAGTAAACCATAGCCCAATGTGCGAGGTACGCACTGGTGTGAGTTTCATGTGATTCTGATTAGAACTGCTCTTCGGACGACAATATGCTTTTTTTGAGTTCTGTGTGTTAAAGTCAGAATTTTTTCTGTGTATTTTTTCTCTCGGCCAATCTCGTATATCAATTTGTTTTTGGCTTATAGTTTCAATTTCTGTGCATTCACGAGACAGGATGTTATTTAGTAAACCATAGCCCAAAGTGCGAGGTACGCACTGGTGTAAGTTTCATGTGATTCTGATTAGAACTGCTCTTCGGACGACAATATGCTTTTTTTGAGTTCTGTGTGTTAAAGTCAGAATTTTTTCTGTGTATTTTTTCTCTCGGCCAATCTCGTATACCAATTTGTTTTTGGCTTATAGTTTCAATTTTTGTGCATTCACGAGACAGGATGTTATTTAGTAAACCATTGCCCAATGTGCGAGGTACGCACTGGTGTAAGTTTCATGTGATTCTGATTAGAACTGCTCTTTGGACGACAATATGCTTTTTTTGAGTTCTGTGTGTTAAAGTCAGAATTTTTTCTGTGTATTTTTTCTCTCGGCCAATCTCGTATACCAATTTGTTTTTGGCTTATAGTTTCAATTTCTGTGCATTCACGAGACAGGATGTTATTTAGTAAACCATAGCCCAATGTGCGAGGTACGCACTGGTGTAAGTTTCATGTGATTCTGATTAGAACTGCTCTTCGGACGACAATATGCTTTTTTTGAGTTCTGTGTGTTAAAGTCAGAATTTTTTCTGTGTATTTTTTCTCTCGGCCAATCTCGTATACCAATTTGTTTTTGGCTTATAGTTTCAATTTCTGTGCATTCACGAGACAGGATGTTATTTAGTAAACCATAGCCCAAAGTGCGAGGTACGCACTGGTGTAAGTTTCATGTGATTCTGATTAGAACTGCTCTTCGGACGACAATATGCTTTTTTTGAGTTCTGTGTGTTAAAGTCAGAATTTTTTCTGTGTATTTTTTCTCTCGGCCAATCTCGTATACCAATTTGTTTTTGGCTTATAGTTTCAATTTCTGTGCATTCACGAGACAGGATGTTATTTAGTAAACCATTGCCCAATGTGCGAGGTACGCACTGGTGTAAGTTTCATGTGATTCTGATTAGAACTGCTCTTTGGACGACAATATGCTTTTTTTGAGTTCTGTGTGTTAAAGTCAGAATTTTTTCTGTGTATTTTTTCTCTCGGCCAATCTCGTATACCAATTTGTTTTTGGCTTATAGTTTCAATTTCTGTGCATTCACGAGACAGGATGTTATTTAGTAAACCATAGCCCAATGTGCGAGGTACGCACTGGTGTGAGTTTCATGTGATTCTGATTAGAACTGCTCTTCGGACGACAATATGCTTTTTTTGAGTTCTGTGTGTTAAAGTCAGAATCATGGTTAAGGTTAAGGTTAGGTATTGTTTCGGAGTTGGTTAAGGTTAGAGTTTGTCTTAAGGAGTAGTGCTCTAAAGTTGGCTGCCAATAATAGAATTTAAAATTGGGCAGAGCCATCCCTCCCAGAGGCTTTGGTCTTTGTAGGAGGGCTTTACCGAGCCTAGGGACTCTCCTATTCCAGATGAACTGCGACACCAAACTGTAAATTTTCTGGAAGAATGCTTGTGTGAGAAAGATGGGTAAACATTGAAAAAGGTATGAGAATTTTGGCAGGGAGTTCATTTTAACTGAGTTGACATCGTTCAAAGTCTTTATGCAGTTTGCTTAACAAAGGGGAGAAGTTAAATTTAAATAAATCCTTAAATTTGTCTGTGAAACGAATGCCAAGATATGTGAAGCCAAGTGGGGACATTTTAAAGGGCAAAGTATGTAAGGGGTAATTTTCGACCTTCAGCATTCAGAGGGAATAGCTCACTTTTATCTAAGTTTTGTTTATATCCCGCTCTTAAGCCTATCGAGATATACCTCAACTCATGTACCTACTGTACTCCACCAACGAAAAAACAAATACGCCCATCACCTGCCGGGTCCCGCCCCTATGGAGGCGTAGCCTATAAGACACTAGGCATGGTCACCAAACACTCTTCCTCGCCAAAAAAACCTGTTTCCAGGAAAACATTCCTCAAAAGGGAACTCAGGGCCGTTAAGAGCGGGACGCTCAGCCAGTACTCATATAACTAGGTTATATACATAACCTTTCGTTATATTATCGTACTTGGCCATCGCGTCCCGCTCTTAAGCCTATCGATATATGGGGTAGAGCGGACGCGAGGCCCGACAGATGTACCCCCTGAGGACCCGTAAGCCCACATCAAGGGGTTGGGGAGTCCCGTCACCCCATCCTTCCTAATGAAGGGGGGGCGCAGTCAACTCCACCTGAGTGCGAGCAAGAGGGAACTAGAACCCCTTGAACACACAGCACAGGCGGAACCACGTGTGGCCTAACACACTGTGGCCCATACCCACACACTCCTGCTACCCTACCAAAGGACAGGAAGCAGGAAAGGCCACAGACCCCAGAACCGCCTGGGAGACAGAACCCCCGGTCATGTCCATGAGGTAAAACCTTACAAAGGGGCCCGGGGAGGACCATGAAGCTGCAGCACAGATGTCCTCCACCGAGGCCCCACCCAGCAGAGCGGCAGAGGCAGCCACCCCACGAGTGGAGTGCGCCCTGACGCCCCCAGGGGGATCCAGCCCGGCCAACGTGTATCCAGCCTGGTGAGGAATTCCACCACCAGCCTGGTATGAGACCTGGCAACCTCCTCCGAACGACTGAGGAGTAGAATGTCGTCGAGATAGAATAGAACCCGTATTCCCCGACGACGTAGAGGCTCCAGCGCAGTCGCTACGCACTTGGTGAATGTGCGGGGAGCCAGAGAATAGCCGAACGGCAACCTCTGGTACTCGTACGCTACGCCCTGAAACAGGAACCGCAGGAACTTCCTGTGAAGAGGGAAAATCGGTATGTGAAAATACGCATCCTTCAGGTCTATGGAGATGAACCAGTCTCCCCTTCTGACAGCAAGCAGAAGGAGTTTGACGGTCAACATCCTGAACGGTCTCGCTACAATCAACCGATTGAACGCGGACAGATCCAGTATAGGTCTGACCCCCCCCGTTTTCTTGGGCACCAGAAAATAACGGGAGTAGACGCCTGACATTGCGTCCTCTCTCGGGACCACGACTACGGCCTGTTTCGCCAACAGAGATTGGATCTCGTCGGCCAGGGCTGTCACTGCTTCTGACCCTGACAATAGGGTCGGCACCAAATTTGAGAACGGAGGGTGGGGTTGCGCGAACTGCAACACAAGCCCCTCCTTCAACGTTCTCTCTATCCACCCCCCCAAACGGCATTCTTGTCGCCATATGTGAAAATAATCCCACAGCGCACCCGCCGTCAACTGACGCTGGGCCGCAAGGAACAGTAGATAGTTGGCCCGGTCCCTCCCGCTGTGTGACGCACCCAAGGGGGGACCCCGACAGAAAGGGCCGGTTTGATACGGGAGAAGCTGTCATCAAACTGGTTGACATACACCCCCCCCCTGAACACCCCTCTAGCGCATGCTGAGGAGTTGTTCTACAGCTAGACACGCAAGGCATGAGGACCCCATGGGCTCCTACACGCCGAAGCCCTGCAGTGATATTGCTATCACCCAAATCACGCTCGCCTCTTCTTCACTCTCACGGGAGCCTGGCAAAGGCGAGGCCGGGGTAACCCTTGCTGTGCATTCAACAGAAGAGGCCTCGAGTTCCCGCTGACCACTGTAGCTAGTGGCAGCCATAACACCAGGCTCCCCCATCACACAACGTGTGGTGCAGGAGCCACGTGACAGCACAACATTCTCACGGACAGACCCAGGCTCAGCCATCAACTGGGTGTCAGCCCCTGTCCCCATGAGAAGTGAAGAATGGGGCCGCATGCACTTCAAAGAAGGTTCGCGGCCCGCAGCCAAAGGAAAACGATCAGAGCCCCGCTTCCGTGGGTAACAGAGAGAGGTTTGAACGGGGAGCGGGCTGCTCGCGGCAGAATGACAACGGCTTGTTTTATCCAAGCCGAATACACCCAAAATGGCCGATCCCTCGGCCGCCAAGGCTGTCGGCCTTGTGGATCCCTGTTGACTCTCCGCCCAGGGCACCACTGGCGGGGGAAACATGGCCGCCTGTCAAGGGCCTCGCCACAGTCGTTGACGAGGCCGTGCTCCCACCTCTGGCTGCACAGCGTGAGGCGGTGTGGGACCCAGATCAACAACCGCCTGCGCCTCCACAGAATGACAAAAAAGTCTTTCCGTGGAAAAAGGAGTCGTGAGGAGAGAAAACCTATCCTCTTCCCCAAGAGGAGAGTGCTCCAACCAAACATGCCTAACAACAAACGTTGATAGCATCCTAATCCTCCCCGCAGTTATAGCTTGCGACTGAGTCAAGATCTCTATAACACCACAAACATGCAACATGTTTACAATGTCGGCTGGACCCATAGCCCCACTAACCCGACACCAATGTGGATAGGAAACTAGCCAGCTGAGCCATAACACTGGCCGCCGCTACAAACCATCCTGCAGCAGTATACCACTCATCCGTCCATACTGCCACCCTCCGAGCCGATTCGCTCTCAAGCATCGGCCGGGTGGGACATCGTTCATCCCCGCCGGGGCGCGTGTAACTGTTCCGCAACAGTAAGTGACTTCCGGGGTAGGCCTGATTGGCCCCGACAGGCACGTGACGCGGCAAACTCAGGACGCGCAACGAGGCTGCTGAGAGCTGTCGCGCGGAAATAGGCTGTCTATTGCCATTCTCTAACACAAACTCTAACCTTAACCAGCTCCTTAACAGCGCCTAAACTTAACCGTTCTAACCTTAACCAACTCCGAAACAATGCCTAACCTTAACCTTAACCATAACCATGCTTAACCTTAACCATAGAAAGAATATTGCCATTCTCTAACACAAACTCTAACCTTAACCAGCTCCTTAACAGCGCCTAAACTTAACCGTTCTAACCTTAACCAACTCCGAAACAATGCCTAACCTTAATGTAACTGAGGGGTACAATTACCTGACTGTATTGATAAGTATGGTATTATTAAACCACTACCGCTTGTACTTTAACTTCTGGCCATCCAGTACATGATATAGATATGATGAACACTTTCCCACCTGATGAAACGAAGTCCACACAAATGTATAAATCGAATATTTTATATAGCAAAGGGTATATACAACGTTCACTTAATGACATTTATGATTTGAAATGCACTTGTATGGCAAATGAGTATTCGTAGGTAAATCAACATTGAATGTCCAATCTCTGGTTACGCAGGGAGTAAGTATACAACCCGGTTCTTTAGGGAACTATAGCGATGGTACTTAAATGATTATAGCTGGATACACTAAGGGGGGGGGGGGGGTCCCGCTGGTTGTAAGACAGTAGGGGGGGGTTAGAAGAGCCGCTGGCGGTATCCCATCTGGCCGACGATTTCTTGGGAGAATTCAGAGTCCTGAACACGATGCCCACAGAACCTCGGTCCGCAGATGAATACAGCTGGACCCTCTGGTGGACGGTAGCTGCCGGTCCACAACGGAGAGACGTGAGGCGACCTCACTTGGTGTAGAGCGCCGTCTCACCTGGACTCATCTCCGGGGGGTAGTTCCAACACTCAGCAGTGTTGGCCGTTATCCATGGAATAATCAAAGCACCCAAAGCATGTAGATAATCCAAGCCGTGGAAGGCTCGCCGTCGTCCGGGTAAAGTAATCCAATGTACAGGTCCACTCGTCCTGGCCCGGAGCTCCTCGGATGCAAGCACCACACGTGGTCTGCCCAGCCTGGCCAAGACTCCAGACAACGTCAGGAACGATGGGGGTACTGCTCACTCTACAACTCCAACCGAACGATGCACCACACACAATAGACCACCATTAGCCCAATAGTAATACGTCCAACTCGACGGCATAGTGCCAAACCACGACAACTCAACCATCAATCCACACGATATCTCAATGCCTATTCTGGGGCCAAGCAGGCCCCACTGCACCACACGTGCGTCGTGGGTGAGGCTTCGCGTCTGTTACTTAGTTGGAGGGTAAAGAACTAATGGACTAAAAGAAAGTTCTACTTTACTTGCGCCATATATATATGCGCTGTGAACAAATAGTACCATTCGTATTTCGCCAGACGTATTCCTATGCGGAACCGGGCTTGCCACGACATGTTGGGCGGCACGATTGAACTTGAACCAAGGGGCATGGCTGCTGGCGCCAGGTTCTCGTCCAATGGTAGAATGAAACTATTATGGGCTGTTTAAGTTTCAAGTTTCAAGTTTCTTTAATAGTTGTCATACAGAAGTACAGAATACTTTTGTACAAAATGCTTCTTACTGTTGCGCTCCAGAGACTGTGCAAGACAAGATAAGTATGAAATAAAAACATAGTAAAATTAGAAGTAAAAAAATAGGTCACAGTGTTCAGTTTAGACATATGTACAATGTTCGATGCAGAATAGACGTAGTTACCATACAATATACAATACTGTGCAGTGTACTAATATACAATACTATATAGTGCAAGGCAGAAATGGAGAAATGGGACGAGGTGCAATTTAGGTACAATTCACAGTAGGTGTACGAGTTGTAGTGCAAATCCTTTATCAATAAATATAAAGTGTAAGTGTGTTTGTGTGATCTAAAGTGTGGAGAGTGGGTGCTGCAGTGTGTTGTTTGTTTGAGTGAGTGTGTGCGTGTGGGTGTGTGTGCTGTGTGCATTTGATGGTTGTTGCATAGTGATTATTGTTCGTTTAGCGATTATTGTTCGTTTAGCAGCCTGATGGCCTGGGGATAGAAGCTTCTTCTGAGTCTTTCTGTGCTCACCTTAAGACTCCGGTATCGCTTGCCTGACCGCAGCAGTTCAAAGAGGCAGTTGTTCGGGTGGCTTGAGTCCTTAATAATTCTCTTAGCCTTCCCCTTGCACCGCTTGATGTAAATGTTCTGGAGGGTGGGAAGCCCCCCTCCAATTGTGCATTCGGCTGAACGTGTCACTCTTTGTAGTCTGCTACGGTCTTGTGCAGTGCTTTAGTAGACTAAAGGGATATTCAGTGCATATTGTACAAGGAATATACAGGGGATATCAAACGATATACAAATACTATTAAATATATATCCATAAATAAATATATATATTCGGTTTAATCTGATCCTTCACAACAGCCGCCCCCTAATTAGTCCCACCTAATTAGCTAAGCAGAGACAGATTAACCGCACTGTCTACCACTCAAGGTCCGCTGTAAGGGTCAGTCAACTCACAAAGTCATGGGGCCATGGTCATCATCGATAGTGTCTGGGAGTCGGGGCAGTTCTATTAGCCTCGCCACGGGTCGTGTGTAAGTTCGCCCTTGGACGAGCACTTCAGCTGCTCGGACCTTGCCATCGGCACCGGTGATCACTTTGCTTACGCGGCCAGCCGGCCACATAGCTCTGGGTAGTGACTGGTCGATAATCATGACGACTGTTCCTTCTGTCAAATTGTCTCTCTCTTTTACCCACTTCTGGCGGGTCTGTAGAGACGGTAGGTAGTGGAGTAGGAAGCTGCTCCAAAACTTGTCAGCTAGCACTTGACTGTACCTCCACATTCTTCGGCCGTTCGCTTCTTCAGGCCTGTACATTGTCTGGGGTAGCGCGGGGTCCAGCCGCCCCATTAAGAGTGTGTTGGGGGTGACTGGGTCGACATCTGCTACATCACTGGAGACGTAGCCGAGGGGCTTGGAGTTCAATACTCCCTCGATCTCCGTGAGGACTGTCATTAGGACTTCCTCCGCCACAGTCTGGGCCCCAAGCACGGCGTACAGGGCTGTCTTTATAGAATGTACTTCTCTTTCCCAGGTTCCACCGAAGTGGGGTGCGTTCGGGGGATTAAACTGGAAGTCAATCTGGGATGGAGCGAGGTGGGTCTTAAGTTCTGGGCCCATAGCTTGGAAGCTCTCTCTCAGCTCTCTTTCTCCGCCTTTGAAGTTTGTCCCGTGATCAGACAACAATGTAGACGGTTTTCCTTTCCGTGATGTGAATCTTCGGAAGGCCATAAGGAATGAGTCTGTGCTCATGGTCGGAAGGAGTTCGATATGGATCGCTCTGGTGGTCATGCATTTGAATACAATGCCCCACCGCTTCTCGGTTCCTCTTCCTCTCTTTATATACAACGGGCCAAAACAGTCCATGTCTGTGGAGTGGAATGGCTTGTCGCCGAGTCGGAGGCGACAGGGGGGTAAGTCAGCCATCCGTGGTATGCTGGGCTGCGCGCGCCACTTTCGGCAGTCTAGACAGGTTCGCTGGAAGCGTCGCACCGCTTCTCTTCCTTGAAGTATCCAATAGCGACGTCTGATCTCCGCGAAGACTCTCTCTGCTCCTGCGTGGTGTACATCCTCGTCGTATTTCTTTATGATCAGCTCTGTGACCTTGTGTCGGCTGTTCAAGACTATCGGGTACTTAATGTCATCCGGTAGATCGGGGGCTCTCTGCAGGCGACCACCCACTCTGATGAGATTATGGGCGTCACTCTCGGGTGCCAGGTGGAGCAGTCTGCTGTCTGATGGGACGGGCTTTCCTCCCTGTAGACAGTCTAGCTCATCGGGGAACGAGTCTCTCTGGGCTCGTTGTAGTAGAAGAAGTTCTGCTTCTTCGTAGTCAGCTGCTGAAATGTCAGTGGTGGACTGACTCTCTGGGTGGTGCCACAGGAATGTCTTTAGTTGCGCACTCTGTAGGGTAATGCAGTCATCTATGTTGGGGTCTGTGGAGGCGACTGTGCTCAGTCCACAGAACATAGGTTTCTTGTTCTCAGCCTCCTCTTTACTTGCTTCCCGTGGGGTGGGCGTAGGCCACTCTTCTTCCGGGAGCTTGAGGAATTCTGGTCCGTCACTGTAGATGTTGCGACGGGTGAGGTCATCCAGGGACATTCCCCGGGTGATGACGTCAGCTGGGTTGTGTTTGGTGTCCACATACCGCCAGCTCGCTGCTTCTGTTAACTCTTGAATCTCGGTGACTCTGACTCCCACGAAGACTTTGTATCTGCATGAATCAGACTTGATCCATGTGAGTACTGTCGTGGAATCTGACCACAAGATTGTTCTGTGCACCGGAATGGTGAGTTCACGTTGGATTAGCGTGGCTAGATGCGCTCCTGCTAGGGCTGCGCAGAGCTCTAGACGCGGGATAGATTGTTGCTTTCGTGGGGCTATTCTTGAGCGAGCCAGGATGAAAGCAGTGTGTATCTTTCCTCCCTTCTCTTGGGCACGCAAGTAGGCCACCGATCCATAGGCTACTTCGGAGGCGTCGCTGAAGACGTGTAGATCAATCTTGCATGTCTCTGGCCTCACTGTGGATGGGAAGTAGCTGCGGCGTATATTGACGCCTGGGAGTGAGCAGAGTTCCGTCTCCCACTCTCTCCATGTGGAGGCAAGGTGTGCGGGTATTGGGTCGTCCCAGCCCTGGTCCTTGTCCCATAGTGCTCGTACAATCATCTTTGCCCTGGTGGTGTAAGGTAGAATACATCCCAACGGGTCATATTGTCTGGCGAGTGTTCTGTACACACTCCGTCTGGTGGTCGGTATCGCCGTCGACCTTCCCTGCTCCGTGGTCAGGGGTTTGTGTCTATAGTGGAGCGAGTCTGTTTTGAAGCGCCAGACTAGTCCTAGTGTCATTTCTTGGGCTTCTCCTGGGATGGTCGCCATCCAGGTCTCGCTGCTGGCAGCCTTGTCCGCGAGGGAGAGGCTGCGCAATACGTGCGGGTCACTGCTGGCCCACTGCCTGAGATCAAAGCCGCCTTTGATCAGGGAGGCGCGTAGCTTGATTAGGAGAGCCTCGGCTTCTTCTTGAGTCGAAACGCTTTGTAAACAGTTGTCCACGTAGAAACTGTTCTTCACACTGTGTCGGACCTCTTCATCTGCTGCTGGGTCCTCTGCGACGTGTTTCTGTAGTGCAAATGTAGCACAGCACGGGCTGCATGTGGTTCCGAAGGGGAGTACTTCCCACTGGTAGATGGCTGGGTTCTCATCTCCGATCCTCTCTCTCCATAGGAACCGCAGCAGGGGCTTGTCCTCCTCCACTAGTCTCACCTGCAGGAACATCCCTTTGATATCCCCGCTGATAGCCACCTTGTCTTGGCGGAAGCGCAGTAGCACGCCCAGTAGGGAGGGGCCGAGTGTGGGGCCGGGCAAGAGCTCTTTATTCAGATTTTGGGATCCGATCTGGTAGCTGCAGTTAAACACAATGCGATCCTTGCCGTTGTGGTGGACCTTGTGATGCGGCACGTACCATGATTCGGTCGTCTGATCGGCCTCTTTAATGTCAATCTTTGTCACGTGTCCCGCTGTGATTAGCTTCTCAATCTCAGCGCGGTACACACTCTCTTGAGCGGGGTCTTTGGCTAGGCGCCGCTCTGTGTTCAATAGATAGCGCTCCGTGGCGTCTTTCTTTGCGTGAAAGGTGGGCATTCCCTCTCGCCTCAGGAGTGGAGTTGCGTATCTCATCACTCCGCCGACTGTGACTCTCTTTGTCCCTTGCTCGAGTAGGTTGATGGCGTAAATGTCTTCTTTAGAACGAATATCTTTCTTTTCATTCTTAAAGGGCATTGTCTCTAGTGTCCATAGCCTCTCGACATGCTGCAGGAGAGTGGTGTCTTCTTCTGTCGTTCTGGAGTGGAGGCAGCTAGTGGCTGCTGTTCGGTTGAGAGATTTAGCGAGGGGGCCTTGTAGTGTCCACCCTAGGCGGGTCTCGACTGCTGCAGGACAGCCTCGGGGTCCTGTATGGACCCGGTCAATCGGGACTATAAGTTCTGCATGGTCGGAGCCTATCAGCAGGGTTGGGGTGGCGCCGTCTATGAGCGGGATAGGTAGTTGACGCAGGTGCACATATTTATCCATCAGCTTGGCGATGGGGTAGGTGTACTGCGATAGTCCTATTTCTTGGCTGGTGAAAGCATTTGTAATCTTATACCGTCGCTCTGGCTGCCCGCTTGCTGCGATAGTGAAGGAGACATTCTCGCCCTTTATCGTCTTTAAATCTCTTCTTATTGTCCGAATCGTCATTTGGTTCTCGCTCCCCCGCAGTCCCAGCTGGGCCGCAGCGGACGCGAGCAGAAGGGTCTTCTCTGACCCGTCATCAAGGACGGCGTAAGTGTCCATGACTTTATCTTGGTAGCTCAATGTCACACGGACTACCTTTAAGAGCACTTGGGCGCCGCTGCTGCTGGCGGGGTCAATGTACATGACACTTGCCTTGGTGCCGCTCGATGGTGCAGGTGAAGGCCGTCTTCTGTTACTGTCGTGTAGTATATATAGATGGGCTCCGTCGCACCGACTGCACCTTTTCTTTAGGCGGCATTCGGCTGCCATGTGACTGCGCGCACATCGGTAACAGCGCCTGTTGGACTTTATCCATTGACTCACTTCTTCTGCATTCATCTTTGTGAACAGGTCACATTGTGACAGCCAGTGTTCTTTCTCACAGTAGGGGCACACCATCTTCCACTTCTCTTTTCTCGAGGGGGTACTGTGGCTCTTACTGCTCGGTACTGACTCTGATTGGTGCATGACAGTCACCGATCTTCTTCCATCATTTATTCTCCTGGGTCCCTCTCTGGAGCTTGGCGTGCTCCGCCCGAACGTATCCAGTCGTAAGCTGCTGACTTCTCTCGCCAGGAAGTCGGCTAGATCAAGGAGGGATGGTTCGGGGCCGTTAGGATCCCGGTAGTCTCTCTGCCGCCTAAAACGCTCTTGTCTTGCGGGTGGCAGCTTCTCTAGAATCCTCTCGACGTTAGAGTTGGCGTATAGCTCGTGCATGCCCTTTTCCCGTTGCGCTCCCAGCATCCCTACCAGGGACTGCACTTTGATTGACAGGTCGTCTAATGAGCGATTGTCTGTTGCTGGGGGTAGGCGATCAATATGCCTTATCTCTTGGATTACGTAATCCCATATACGTCCATATCTCTGGTCCAGCGCTGCTAGGGCCGCGGTGTATGGGGTCGTAGAGGTGGCATAGGCTAGCGCTATATTGTGCGCTCGCGGTACTTTCAGGTGCTTCAGTAATATTGCATACTTGTGGCGTTCATCAGCGACATCCACCATCATTGTCTCTAAGCACATCCGGAGCTCCGTGTACTGTGCTCGATTCTCATAGGTGAAGTCTGGAAACGACGGCGTGGCAATGTATGACGCCGTGGATGGCTGATACATCGGCGAGCGTTGGGGGAGAGACCTCCTAGGCGAGTCTCCTCTTGCGCCTCTCTGTGGGCTGGTACCGACAGGGTACCATGGCCCGCTGGTCCAGGTGCTATTCCTCGGGGCTGGTCGTGCGTCGTGCTCACCCGTGAATAGAGTCGGGGGTCTGTAGCGCAGCGCCGCGGGGGTATAGCCTGGGCTGTACTGGACCTCCTGGTCCGGTGGAGTACTGTGCTGTCGTCGGGCTTGGTTCTCCTCCTCTCCCTCTTCTTCTTCTATCAGGTCCTCTAGATCCTGTAATCGTTTATTTAGCTTCTCCGCAGTGTATGCCGCTCCTTCCTTGTAGCTGGGTCTCGCTTGGACCGGTCTGGGAAGGGGGTCTGCGGGGGGTATAGGCTTGGTCTGTTGGTCAAGTTCAGGGTCGCTTGCTCGGTTAGGAGACGCTGCCCTTGACTGTTGTCTCGACGAGTTCCTTGAACCCCTGGCGGAGGGAGAGGGTGTTGCCTTGAGGATCAGCTGCTCCATTAGCTGCGCTTGTAACTTGTCGCGCTCGACTTCGCGCTTGGTGAGATCTGCTTCTCTTTGGGCACCGGCAGCGGCGCGCTGGGCGTCGGCCCGGTCTCTTGCCATATTCTCTTCCGTCTGAAGGCGTCTCATCTCCAGGCGTATGCGCTCTTCTTCGCTCCGTTGCTGTGTCTGGAGTCGATCGCATTCACCCTGAAGTCGATCGCGTTCACCCTGAAGTCGATCGTGTTCACCCTGAAGTCGATCGCGTTCGGTAGAGGCTGTCAGGCTGACGAGGAACGCCTGTTGTAGCATCCTCTCCGCTTCGCTGGGGGAAGACGGTTGTGGAGGTGAGCCGCTCCTGGGTGAGCCGCTCCTGGGTGTACTCGTTGGGGAGTCCTGGAGCTCTATTTCCTCGGCGCTCTCCTCCTCTTCTTCCGTGCAGAGTTCTCTCTCTGTAGGGTTGTCTTCCTCCCGGGGCTGGTCGGGAACTACTTCTTCGGTATTGGCGGGGGGTAAGGGCATGTCAGCTCCCTCTTGGTCCCCACCGTGAGCTTGGTCAGTTACATTAGAACCCACTAGGGCCTCTGTGGTCGGGGAAACCTGGTCGTTAAGGTCAGACATAATTTTACTTTCTACTTTTACCGCGTTTACCGTTTGTCGAAGGCTAGGTAGTTGACTGACAGCGTAATCCTCTAAGTACTGAGGTGGCTGTCGTCTGCGCTGCGGGCGTTCTACGTTAGGAGGACCGTTTCGTGGAGTGTTCATCATAGGCCATTTCAATATTAATAACACTATATTAATATTACACTAGTTACCCTCCGGCTCGAAGGACCAATTGTAACTGAGGGGTACAATTCCCTGACTGTATTGATAAGTATGGTATTATTAAACCACTACCGCTTGTACTTTAACTTCTGGCCATCCAGTACATGATATAGATATGATGAACACTTTCCCACCTGATGAAACGAAGTCCACACAAATGTATAAATCGAATATTTTATATAGCAAAGGGTATATACAACGTTCACTTAATGACATTTATGATTTGAAATGCACTTGTATGGCAAATGAGTATTCGTAGGTAAATCAACATTGAATGTCCAATCTCTGGTTACGCAGGGAGTAAGTATACAACCCGGTTCTTTAGGGAACTATAGCGATGGTACTTAAATGATTATAGCTGGATACACTAAGGGGGGGGGGGGTCCCGCTGGTTGTAAGACAGTAGGGGGGGGTTAGAAGAGCCACTGGCGGTATCCCATCTGGCCGACGATTTCTTGGGAGAATTCAGAGTCCTGAACACGATGCCCACAGAACCTCGGTCCGCAGATGAATACAGCTGGACCCTCTGGTGGACGGTAGCTGCCGGTCCACAACGGAGAGACGTGAGGCGACCTCACTTGGTGTAGAGCGCCGTCTCACCTGGACTCATCTCCGGGGGGTAGTTCCAACACTCAGCAGTGTTGGCCGTTATCCATGGAATAATCAAAGCACCCAAAGCATGTAGATAATCCAAGCCGTGGAAGGCTCGCCGTCGTCCGGGTAAAGTAATCCAATGTACAGGTCCACTCGTCCTGGCCCGGAGCTCCTCGGATGCAAGCACCACACGTGGTCTGCCCAGCCTGGCCAAGACTCCAGACAACGTCAGGAACGATGGGGGTACTGCTCACTCTACAACTCCAACCGAACGATGCACCACACACAATAGACCACCATTAGCCCAATAGAAATACGTCCAACTCGACGGCATAGTGCCAAACCACGACAACTCAACCATCAATCCACACGATATCTCAATGCCTATTCTGGGGCCAAGCAGGCCCCACTGCACCACACGTGCGTCGTGGGTGAGGCTTCGCGTCTGTTACTTAGTTGGAGGGTAAAGAACTAATGGACTAAAAGAAAGTTCTACTTTACTTGCGCCATATATATATGCGCTGTGAACAAATAGTACCATTCGTATTTCGCCAGACGTATTCCTATGCGGAACCGGGCTTGCCACGACATGTTGGGCGGCACGATTGAACTTGAACCAAGGGGCATGGCTGCTGGCGCCAGGTTCTCGTCCAATGGTAGAATGAAACTATTATGGGCTGTTTAGTAGACTAAAGGGATATTCAGTGCATATTGTACAAGGAATATACAGGGGATATCAAACGATATACAAATACTATTAAATATATATCCATAAATAAATATATATATTCGGTTTAATCTGATCCTTCACAACACTTAACCTTAACCTTAACCATGCCTAACCTTAACCGGCGAAAGAATACACGTTAAAAAAAAATCACGTTAAAAAAAATAAATTTGATGGGATTCGAACCCGTCAACAACGGACCGCAGGATCGCAGGACCGCTGCTCTGCGAGGTGAGCTGAAGCGCCGAATGAAAGTCATAGCGGATTTGGACGGTTACATCATTCCGCAAGCTCTGCCGCTCCGCTCCGCGGAGCGTGCCGCGCGGCAGAGAAAGTTGCGCGTCACGTGCCTGTCGGGGCCAATCAGGCCTACCCCGGAAGTCACTTACTGTTGCGGATAAGCTATAAGCCGCCGGGGCACAGGAACAAAGCAACCTGGCTACGTAGCCACGGTACCCCCGGCCTGCACCCTGTTGTTAGCCCTTTTACCCCGTAAAAAAGGTAAATAAGACTCAGCGAAACCCCCCACATTAGCCACCGACTGACCTTCATCAATGAACCGGGCAAGATGAGGGAAAAGCGGCAATGTCCCGCAGCGGGGAATATTAGAACAACGACCCATTTCAGCATCAACATTAGCATTAGCAGTAGCATTAGTAGCATTAGTGTAAGCAGCATGCTCCAGGATAGCCAGGAAATCGTCCACTGCAGTGGAACGTTCACCAAGCCACCCCGGCCCTGGCGCCGAAACACACTTCACAGCATTACTAACACCAACATCAATGCCTGATGACACAGGGCCTACCTGTGTACAAGCCGGCTCGATAGCCAAACCTTGTACGCTGCTCCTTGGTCTGCTGCCACATCATCATCATTAGGTGGCTTCTTCGTTCCGAAGGTTGCCTATCACTCTCCAACCCATTCTGTCCCCACTTCTTCTCTCCAACTCCGTGACTCCGCCTCTCACTCCACTCCAATCACAGACATCGTCTACCCAGCCTCTTCTTGGTCTTCCACTTCCTCTCTTTCCATCCACCTTCCCCATCACCACCTTCTTGAACATCTCCCCGCTGGATCCTCTCAGAACATGCCCGCACAACTCCATCTTTCTCTTTTTCAACCTCTCCAGCAGCTGTCCCCCTTGCATATCCGCTCTTCTCAGTACCTCCTCATTCTTCATCTTATCCTTCCATGTTATCTTCAGCATCTTCCTCAGTGTCCACATTTCAAAAGAGTCTATCATCCTCTTTGCCTCTTCATTCAGCGTCCATGCTTCTGCTCCGTATGAAAAGACTGACATAACATACGTTTCCAAAATCCTGGTCTTCGTTTTTCCAACTTATGTTTCTTCTCAATAATTCTTTATGGTTCCAGAATGCGCCCTTTGCAATTCCGGTTCTTCTCTTAATGTCCATGTTAGCTCTTCCACCTTCACTGATCCAGCTTCCAAGGTACATGTACTCCTTCACTTGTTCAAGTTTTTCTCCATCCACCTGTATTTTACAAACAGTTCCTGGTGTTTTTTCAATGATCATTACTTTAGTTTTCTTTGTGTTTAGTGACATTCCATAGTTTTTGCATTCGACATTCAGCTTATTCATCATGTCCTGTAGATCTTCTTGACAGTTACAGACTATAGCAGTGTCATCCGCGTATCTTATATTGGTGATGTTCTCTTCGCCAAGTTTTACTCCTTTCCCTCCTCTCAGACCTGCCACCAGACGAGGAAACATCAACATAGGCCCGACGTGTCGCTGAAACATGCCCCGAAGATTCCAGGGGTAAGCAAACCTCCGGTAAGCTTTCAACATTACGCAATTTCTCTAATCTTTTCATAACAACTAGTTACATAAGGCGCACTGCGACCGTTATGATGGAAACGAAATAGAGGAAGAGTGTTTGGTGACCATGCCTAGTGTCTTATAGGCTACGCCTCCATAGGGGCGGGACCAGGCAGGTGATGGGCGTATTTTTTTTTCATTGGTGGAGTACAATAGGTACATGAGATGAGGTATATCTCGATAGGCTTAAGAGCGGGACGCGATGGCCAAGTACGATAATATAACTAGTTTTTTTGTGATACAAAAGTATCTTTTCCTCTCCTTCCTTTGTGTTAGCTCCCCACACAGGGTTTTCATTCAAGTTAAACTGCTAAGACCAGGGCCCCGTTCCCCGTACCTGGATAACTGAGTTAGCCGGATAACTTTCGGTGAAGTCTGACTTAAGCCGGACTTTCCGGTTCCCCGAACCTGGATTGTCCAAATCACCATGACAACAGATGATGATCCAAAAGTTTGAGCCTGGTCGAAAGCAGGGTTTAAGTTCAAGTTAGCCGGATGAACCATCGCCACGCCCCCGCAAAGAAGTGACAGCGCGTTTCCTGAAATTATTCCCACAGTCTAGGATCTGCGTTATACCATTCTGAATTACGTTTTTGTGCTCCATTCTTCCAGAGGGGTCTTTTGAAATGTAAAATAGACCCAAAATGCTGATATTAAATTCACTTTGTCCTAAATAATGCACGTTATATACCGTGGCGCTCGCTCGGTGCGATGTACACATTATGTGGTTATTTTAATTGTAACTGGGATTAAGATGTCTGATGAGATGCGCTGTTTGACGGATTTGAGAAATTGAATGAGCCGTTGACGTCACATTAATGAATGAGCATAAAGAGATAAAACTTCATTCAAAATAAAGAATATTCTAAACACGGGTCTCTCGTTCATTAATGTATAAACAATGAACTTATCCCATCTGGCACAGTGGCGCAGCGGTAGTGCTCAATCCTGGCAACCCGGCGACCGGTGTTCGAAACCCCGTGTTTCCAATATAATTTTTTGGAATATAATATTAATGATTATACGCCAAAGTAGCCTAGTTTTAAGTTAAAATATTATAAATCTACATGCATTGAGGATGTCATTCTTTATATAGCTCTCAACGTGCACCAAATTGAATTATTCCTACATCGCAAAAAGAAGGGAAAGACTAGGTTTCGAACCCCGGTCGTCTGCGTGAAAGTCAAAAGAAGAACCCGTTACACCACAGTGGAGATAAGTAAAAGATCGACCTTACATCAATCAATGGGTAAGAGAGCCGTATCGTTATTCTGTATAACAGTTTAACTAATTATTTTCGCTAGCAAGATCTCATTTGATTATTCAATCCAGCAGGCAAGTTTAAAGAAATATAATCTGATTGATTGAGGTAATGAGGGACTTAAAATTAGCCTATAGATAACGCATTTAACTTGTCGGCGAGGCGATTGAGCCGTACTGCAATATGTTAATAAAGTTTTAAATCAATTAATCAATCAATGCCGCTAGAGAATCAGGATCTCTGCTATCGATACGTGCTGGCTTTTCAACTGGAGCGGCCGCGCGCACTTATCCTGGGTCTCAAGTCTGGGTTGAGTTAACAAGACTGAATCCACCTTCGAGGAACAGGAAAATCCCGGCTTCAAACATCGGGTTAACTGAATCTGGATAATGACATCTTGATCGACTTAGTTGAACCAGGTACGGGGAACAGGGCCCAGGGCTCCAGACTAACTTTTTACATTGGTTGCACCAGTGCGCCTAACTTTTTAATTTAGGTGCACCAGCACATAATTTAGGTGCACCCAAAAATGTTCACAGCACCTTTTGCAGCTGCAATAATATATTTTAAGCGTTACCTTTACCATTACCTTTTTTGTCAGTTCCCATACACATTAGTCATTTCTTAATATGTTATGTAAATGATTGTAAAAAATAACATTGTATTACAGTTAGCTCACAAAGTCAATTCCTTCACTTTTTTATGTCTATTTTAACACATTCAGCTCAGCTCCAGTTAGGGCTCTCCCCAAGCCTGTTTTTGGGATTCGAACATTCGCCAGGGTTTTTCGAACGGATGTTCAAACCATCGTTTTTAATCATGCAAACAATTTGCTCCTAAATAGGGAGGTGTAGTCTGACGTCACTTTGGACTGCCTGCGAGGTACACCCGTATAGAAAATGGATTATCGGCTATTGTAACAATTCCACCTCATGAGCATTGGAAAACTTTCCATTTTTGCACAAAATGAGTTCCCTTCTATCACTAACATTATTTCTTAAGCATTTTTGGTTGAAATAAAATTTGGTGTTTTTTTTTTTACAATTAATTGCGAATATTTTCATGTTGAGCTATAGATTGTGGATGAATACGCACAGAAACTTTCACCATGCAAATGTTGATGCTTTATTTCTTATTTGTTTTAAACGAGACAATTTAGAAATGGGAAATGGGCCAATTTCATTGTGTTTTCAAGATGGTGGACTGGCCGGAAAGCAGCAATCACGTAACCACTACACCTCCCTTGGGTATTTTTATTTAGAAAAAATTGCCACTTCCGTCTGCGCCTCACTCCAGCGTACTTGTGTCACGATCGGAGCTCGAGTCTGCCAGATGAGGAGCAATCAGCGCGGCTGCAAGAGATCACCTCATCAAGCGTTCCCTACTTCAACTGGCTGATCCCGTCATCCGACGTCGCAGTGTTAAACTGCCTACCGAGGTACGACGACGCTACATGAAGACCAGCTGTAACTACCCCTGTTTATGCTTTCCCTAACCTTCTGTTTCTTGTGCCCCCAGGACTTCGCTCCAGCGTCCTTCCACCCTGACGTCTCGAGCCCCAGCGTCCTTCCACCCTGACGTCTCGAGCCAAGCAAAGAGGACTCCTGCTCGCTCTTAAGCGCAAGACCTGTGTCCTTTCTCTCTCGCTGACGGCAGCTGCACTGAAGTGCACCTGCTCTCATTCTTCTCCCCCCCAAGAACATTATAACCTCCGTGTTGTTCACATTCCTGTTTCACATTCCTGTTATACTCTGCTTGGTTGGGAAGAATAATTAAAGAACCCTAAAACCGCTCCATTCTCTCCTCCTGTGTTTTGCTATTGGGCTCCGCAAGAACCCCATCCTCACAACTTGACTTACTCACAGGTTTTTTCTAGTTCAGTACTGTAGAGTCTTGACTTTAGGCACATAGCGAATGAATGAATGAATGAAAACTTTATTTAACAGATTGCAGAATGGGTACAATATAGTATGGCTCAATACACACAATTGTTAAGGGGATGCAGACCAGAGAAAGACGTTTGTCTTGTTTACATCAGGGTCCCCCATTCTCAATTCATAGTGAACATTGCTGCGGTTGAGTAGTAGTACCTACTTACTGTTCACAGGAGGCTTCAATAACGTTTGAATGATAATCCATTTTGTGAATACATTTGTTGAAACAACTTTGTTGGCCGACGGCTGCTGCTACCTTAACGTTAAATGCACTCTAACGTCACATAGCTTAATTAACGTGCATGACATACCTGTGTAACGTTAAGCAGCTTGTGTTCCGCTGGGAAAGCATCACTGCATACACTTTGTTTAATCCAAACGTCCATTCGGAAAAATTGTATTATGAAACCAGTATGAGACGATGTGCTTATTTGTCGCTTCAATTTGAAAAGTTGATGCTCATTTTGTTTAGCCCCTCATTCAGCGGATACGAATTTCAAGGTGATGATCAGAGCCGATCAGAGCCAATCAGAGGCAGATCGGGGCTGGTCTTTGCAGAATGCACATGTTAGAGCCAATCAAAGGCAGAGATTCTTTTATTTTATTTTTTGAGAACGCACATGGCCATGGTGGGGGGGGGGGAGAAGACGCTACACACACACACACACACATACACACAGACAGACAGACCTGCTGGGAGCTGGAAGCACCAGTGCGACAAGGGAAAACATTAAGGCCCTGTAGTGTCCACACGAACACAGGGTTTTATGTAACCGTGATTTAATGTGCGCAGTTGCACTGTTCGTCCACATGCAACCAGGTTTTTGGAACACTGCAACGTGCTCTTTCAAAACCGGAGTCCAGGGTGAAGTTTTGGACTCATCCCGGTTGCTGTGGTTGCATGTGGACATAGTAACCGAGATTATTTCCAGTGTTTACGGCAGAGCTGTCTTTTGGTCTGCATCCCCTTAACAATTGTTTGTATTGAGCCGTATTGTATTGTACCCATTCTGCAATCTGTTAATAAAGTTTTCATCCATTCATTCTACTAGCGTTAACATTACTAGTACAACCAATAGCGAGCAATATAACAACATTAACTCATTGACCGCCACGCTCATATGACCAAATTAGGGCTCCCACGCCACCGCTTTAATCAATGGGAGGATGGGGAAATTTGCGAGTGCTTATATATCTTAAATTATGGCTATGGGTCTAATACACCCGTCGCTTATCAATGACTTGCTTGCAGTCAACATGTACAAAACGGATTGTTTTTTCATCAGTACATTTCTGTTTTATACCGTTTTGAATACAAGTATAGTTTTGGAGATTTCTAGTAATTCCAGAGAAAGACGCGATAATAGCCCTTTAGTGGAATACACAAAACATGTTGTAATTTTTCTGCTGATTTATGAATAGTTTTCAAATAAACGCTAGATTATCGATAGTATATGTGTCCTCATGCACGATACAAAAGCGGGCTGAAAAATCGCTTATCCGTGCCTTGCTCAGCGCCAACGGCACGCACACACACACACACACAGACACGTTGTGATCGCTATGAAAAAAACATCTGATTAACCCAAAACTGGTAACATAGAGTCCTTACCTCACATCAGATGTTCTGCAAAAAGATTAATCCAATTCCTGATCGCCATTCCAAATATCGAACACGTCCATTGATCCAACATTATAGTCCAAAACACATAATCCACGCTGCTCCCAGTCCCCCCGGTCAACGTGGTACAACGATACTGCATGCCCGAGAAGAAAAACCCAGACCGTAAATTGTTTTTGGTTGCACATCCCCAGCCAATCCAATCCAAATATGTGCAATACCATCTGGGAGACGATAGGGGGCGGTATTTGCCCTTTTGCGAGCTCAGACCCATTCCCAACAATAACATCAGGCTGGATGGATGAAAATTAATGGATATCGCTAATAAAAGAAATAACGATTAAAATCCGACTATACTCGTGATTGGCGCTCAACGGTTGTCGAGTTAACCCGACTATACTCGTGACTGCCGTTGAATGAGTTAACCAGACTGCTATATCAACAATGTTTGTGTCCAGCAAGATTGTCTCCCATGTGTAACGTTACTATGCTAATGTACGCTAGCCGCAATGCTAACTATTATAATGGCAAATCCCAATCACATTAGCATGTAAGCTAACAAAATCGGCGATATTTTTGTGAGACTAAACTCTCCGCTCTTGGTGGTAAATTGTGTTGATTTTGGTTTTGTTTCATCGACAAATGGGGCAGAACACAGTGAATGTATCCTTTTTTGTTTATTGCACTTTGTTCTTGCTGCAAACTGTAGAATGTTTGGCTGTGAGTAAGGAGGGATGTTTGTGTTCCAGGCTTCAGTTCAGTTTCCGGTATTAACGCTAAACCCTTCTGATTGGTTGAAATGGCCTTCATGTTTAAACTTACATCGCCAGCTATTGCTTTGGCATTGTACTACATGCAGATTTTGCAGTTGCGTGAATACGCAAGTATTTTTTTAAACCACCCGTGTGTACAGAGGTTTATTTTTTTGAAAACCTCTGTGTCAAAAATACCTGTGATCGTGTGGACTGGGCCAGATTTTCGGTCGCACAGTGCGACTAAAATGGTCGCACTCTGGCGCCCTGAAGATTGTCTCTCACATCATCACATCATAAAAAAAGCCACATTCCTGCCCCCGGAAGGTGTTAGGTGGGGGAGGGGTATGTAAATTGCATTGGTCCTTGGGTGAAGTAGTCAGCATGCATCATTAACAGAAACAGCTCCAAGCTTTTCAAGGTCTCTGGCTCGAAACAAGCTAATCAAAAATCATCATGGTTCATAAGACATAGATTGAAAAGTATCTGCCCGATTTGTACAACTGATGGCTTATTTTGAAGGTATGAACGTGTACTTAACACTTTCTCGGCCATTGGGCGCCGTCTAATCTCACTCTACAAGGCCAGCTTCTCATAACAACGTTTCACTGTGCGTGAGGTTGTTTGTAGAGCTAAATCTATATTTTATATTATTGCTATGTGTCCATTGTCATTGTCAATTGACAGTATAAACCTTCGCTTCAATATGCCATAAAGAAATAATTTTTTCATCAATACGTTCCCATTTTATAGCGTCGTGAATATGAACATTATACCAGAATGGTCTAGGGTAATTCCTGCAAAGCTAGTTATAGGGCGCTAAGCTAATAACGTTAAATCGATTGGCTTTTCGGCCATACACAAGCTAGAGTTAAAAATCATGAATGAACCATGAATGCATGAAAGGGGGGGCGGGGGAAGTCGTTTCTGATTATTGATTACCAATAAGGGCATTCGTTATTACAACAACATACGCTGATCAGAGGGTTGGCTATAAGAACAAGGCCCGATCAGGCTGAAATTTACGTCAAACACCAATTTCCCAGTTATTGATCGCCATCTGGTAGATCGATATGTTCATTGGCTGATGCTATATTCCTGTACTGCATACTGAATTTGGCGTCGCAATAAGTATTCTAGGCGATCGGCTGAAGCCATAGCTTCAGGCTAACAGAAAAATTTACCCAGGATGAAAAAATTTGTACACCCGGTCTGCAACAGGGAAAACTGCATTATCGAGACAGTGCCACTACCAGGATCTGGCCGGTACTGCACTTTCTGAATCCCAACAGGCATTTTCCAGCCAACATACAGCTCTGTGACATTGAGTAGGATATTAAAATGGAATAAAAGCAAAAACGAGTCAATACCGTATATATACGTGGTTGGCCTCCAACGGTCGGATCCCAATAACGTATATATACGTGGTTGGCCGGGACAGTGTTAATATCTTGCTCAACAAGACCCTAAAGTCTGTGCCTGGTTACAAATGTATGCCGATTTAAGAATTTAAATTCATGATTTCTTTCTTACACTGTTGAACTAGGTTGAAAATACCAATATGTGACCGCGTCTGGCGTTCATGCCGACAAGTCGGGAGGCTGGAATGTTCAGAAAAAAACAAAACAAGAATTATTTTTTGTGTGTGTTATTTTCTGTTTTTTTTATATAATTACAGTTCGAGTGTTGAAGAACATATTTAGTATAACAGCAAACAGCTATAATATCTCTAATAGTAACAATTATCTGTTTAAAAAAGGCTGTTTGAGACGAGTTCTGTCCTCCTCAAATTGTGTTGCAACAGTAACACTGGGCTTTTCAATGGAATCAACCATGCGACAGACATATACTTCTAACAGCTTTATTAATTGTCAAACGACACATGTTATTTATATACTGTCTTGTTCCAAATGTGACTCTTTTTATGTTGGTCGTACGAAACGCCGTCTACTTGATCGACTGGCAGATCATAAATATGCTATTAAAACTAACAACATGGATTATGCAATGGCTAAACATATTCATGAAGTTCACCATAGTACCTCTGCTTTATTTACAGCTATCGGAATTGACAGTGTTCCACTCACGTCTAGAGGAGGTAATAGACAAAGAATTCTAAACCAGAAAGAAAGTCGCTGGATCGATAGACTACAGGCCACCTCACTCCCAGGTTTAAATGATTCCATAGACATGGTATCATTTTTATAGGCCAGTAGATCACTTTATTTATTTATTGTATTTATACATTGTTATATATTGTATTTTAATAGACTACAGGCCACCTCTTTACAGGTTTAAATGACTCTACGGACATACTGTCACTTTTATAGGCTAAGTAGATTACATTATAGTATTATTATTCTTTGTCATGCATTACTCAATGCTTTTACATTGTTGTTGTTTTGATAATTGTTTTTTGATAATAGTTTTTTGATAATTGTTGGTAATTGTTTATATTATTATTGATCTATTCTATTTTTGACTCATTTCTTTATGCTGTTATAATATTTTGAGCTTGTGTGTATATATACTTATATAATATACAAATTTGTTTTTCTATTTAGTATTATTGTATATTTACTTCAACTCAAGTTGAGAAATGTTGCTTTGCCTTCATTTAATTGGGACCAGCTGTCCCCCATTGTAATTAGTGTCTCCCTGAGTTGTGTGTTTTTTCCTCTATTTAGTCACAGTATTGTTTTTGTCACAGCAACACCCTGAAGAAGGCCATGTAGGCCGAAACATGTTGGACTTTTAAAAGATTTTCTAAATAATGTAAGCCACTTATTAAAGGCTTTTTAAACTGTAGAGCTGCCTTGGATCTCAACCTTTCTTATATAAGCGAATCCTACCCCGGATTTAATCCAAAGAGCACCTACCTGAAACAAAATAAGAACGCTGAAGCCCTCTCCTTATCCTTTGTTCTGTTCAAATTCAAGCACACGGGGTAAGCTTTTTGGAGAGGTGCTCCACCTGGCTAGGTGTAGTGCGTCATTTTTATATCATTTACTATACTCAACTCTTGGATTCAACTATGGAACCCAATGGATTTTCTTATTCTAATGAGGATGGAAAACGGATCATCATAAGCTCATCATTACTTGATGGAGCACAAGCTGACACCTCAATGAACTCTGATCTTAAAGATATCTTTACCGACTTGAAATACCTAAAGGAGAAAGACATTAAATTGGACCTTAATTCTATCACGTTATCCGATTACTGGAGAAAAGGATACATTCCACGGGGCCTAAGAATCAAGAAATTCCCTTCATTTGGATCAAAGGACAATACTGATTTAAAAAAGAAATGGGAATCTATTCTTAATAAATGCTCGTCCGATTTAATGCTCCTACTGATAGAAGAAGCTACCAAAGATCGACAGATTGTTCAGCATGAAATTGAGGAAATGAACAAGAAGGTGGATACACTGAACAAAGACCTGGAAAAGGCTCCACTTGAAATCAAATTAACAGAACATTTGAACAAATTTGCAATGACACTCAAACAAGATAAGCTCCGGAAATTCCAGCGGAATGAAAAAGATTTTAAAGAGAACAATGTTTACTCATGGCACAGACCAGGGGCTGCCAACCCATGGCATAGACGCAAGGCTCAACACTTCCATGAACCCAAGCGCACACGTCCCCGCACTGTCTCCTTCAACTTCACCAGTGAAGAAGAAGACTCTGATGCCCCACGAAGGAACCCCGGAGTGGATTTTTTAGGAGAAGACCAATCTCTAACGAGCCAAGACAAGGACACACGGACACCCCACAAGGAAAACAGAGGAAGAGGACGAGGAGGGGGAGAAAGAAACCCGCATCGCAAATATCACACACGGAGCCAACAGAGGTAGTGATCAACTTGTCAGACGTACAGCTTACTGATGCGCAGAACAAGGTATTATCCAAAGGTCTCTCTTTCTCCCCGACCAATCTTCCCAATGACTTTGAATTAAAAACAGACTTGTTTCGCTTTTATAGGAATCTACACATTAAGGCATGGTATAAGCAGAATCCACAGTGTGTGTTTACCCCAGTTAGTCAAAATATTATTACTCCATGTACTCCTTTTAAGCCTAAATCATATTTTTGTCCAGTAGTACAGAATACTACGTTGAGCACATTCGAGAAAAAAGTTAATTATGAAGTAAAGAAATTAACTAATAGCAAGACACATGTCCACCATAATTTGACTAAAAACGAACGAGATGCCCTCAAAGAACTCTCAGATAATAGAAATATTGTCATTAAGAGAGCCGACAAGGGAGGAGCCATAGTAGTTTGGGGTGTAGAACAATACGTTAAAGAGGCGTCCCGACAACTTCAGGACACTACTTTTTATCTCCCTCTTACTTCTAACCCGTCAACTATATTAGCAGAAGAACTTAAAGACTTACTAGTTCGGTCGAAAGAAGATAACCTTATCTCTGACCAAGAATTTAAGTTCTTATACAATGATAACCCTCGTATGGCCTCCTTCTATTTATTGCCTAAGATACATAAAAACCTTGCTGAACCACCGGGGAGACCAGTGATTTCAGGGAACGATAGCCTAACTGAGCCTATTTCTAAATACGTAGATTTTTTTATTAAACCACTACTTCCAACGCTTCCAGCTTATTTACAGGACACTACAGATGTTCTCAATAAAATCAAAGAGCAAGGGAATATTGGACCAGGCACTTACATGGCGACAATGGATGTAGAAGCCCTTTACACCAGTATTGCCCATGACCAAGGCATGACAGCCATGAGACATTTTTTAGATACTCGCACTGACTCACAGGACCCCCCTACAGATTTTTTTGTCGAACTAACCAAATTTACTTTACTTAATAATGTGTTTTTATTTCAGGACAAAATGTATCGACAGGTAAAAGGCTGTGCTATGGGTGCATGTTTTAGCCCTTCATATGCAGGCTTGTTTATGGGAAAATGGGAGGAGGACTATGTGTTCAACACTCAAAACGTATTTAAAGATAAGATCATCTGGTGGGCCAGATATATAGATGACATCATTATGTGGTGGAAAGGCACTATTGATGAATTGAAAGCTTTTCATAGTTATTTGAACAACACTAACCCAAATATAAAACGGTCTCTAGATTTTAGTCCTGATAAGATCCATTTTCTGGACTTAGAAATCACTAAAGACTTGAATGGTGACTTACATACGTCATTGTACAGGAAGTTAACGCATAAAAATACTATTTTACATGCAGAGAGCTTCCACCCCTCTACTTTGATCAACAATGTTCCGTACGGCCAATTTAAAAGAGTACGTAGAATTTGTGACAGTGAGGCTGATTTTAGAGAAAAGAGCGGAGAGATGTATGATCGCTTTAGAGAACGTGGCTATACACATAATACTCTTAAAATAGCTATATCTGAAGCCGCTACTGTAGAACGCGACTCCCTCTTAAAAAGAAAGACACTGAAAGAAAAAACCGATAGGGTGTTTTTCTCTACCACTTATAGTACTAAAGCCCTTGCTGTTCGCAATATAATTAAAAAGAATTGGAGCTTGATCCAATGTGATGAGTCCCTGTCTAACATTTTCCCTGACCCGCCCCTCTGTACATTTAGGAGAGCTCCCAATCTCGGAGATAAATTGGTACGAAGCCATCTACCGGCAGATGTCAAATCTACATGGCTACCTAAGCCTCCTATAGGAACGTATAGATGTGGTCACTGCAAACAATGTGATGTGGTGATAAGATCAAAAGCTTTTACCCACCCAGTTACAAAACAGACATATACTTCTAACAGCTTTATTAATTGTCAAACGACACATGTTATTTATATACTGTCTTGTTCCAAATGTGACTCTTTTTATGTTGGTCGTACGAAACGCCGTCTACTTGATCGACTGGCAGATCATAAATATGCTATTAAAACTAACAACATGGATTATGCAATGGCTAAACATATTCATGAAGTTCACCATAGTACCTCTGCTTTATTTACAGCTATCGGAATTGACAGTGTTCCACTCACGTCTAGAGGAGGTAATAGACAAAGAATTCTAAACCAGAAAGAAAGTGTTATGGTTTGTAACCGACCCCAATCGCACAACACAAGACAGGTATGAGAGTAAGCCAAGAACTGGGCATTTATTGAAACACACAGAAAACGGCACTGTCCCTTTAAGGGAGAACACAAAATAACTAGAAAACAAGAAAGGGGAAAATAGGCACAGTGCCTTTAAGAGGCGAGCTGGCCAAGGGGAAGGCTAAGGGAAGGCTAACGGAACAGGGCCGGGGCAAGGGACAAGGCAGGAACAGGGAGGACTAGGAGGACAGGACAGGGAGGACTAGGAGGACTAGGAGGAGAAAACAGGGACAGAGGCCCGCGGAGGCGGGCTGGGGACAGGGAGGACTAGGAAAACAGGGTAAGGCCTTGGAACAGGGCGAGGGCTGGAGCTGCTTACAGGGACAGAGAAAACAGACAACGCCTGGGATAAGAGCATTAATGAATGTTGCTGCTCTGCAGCTTCTCCCGGGATGGTTCGTCTGGGGAAGCAGACGGTGACGTCAGAGCCGCTCAGCAGATCTCTCTCGGCAGATCTCCGAGGTGGTAAACGGGACCGAGAGGGAGAGAGGGAGCGGGTTAGCTCAGAGTACAGTTGGGAACAGAGCAGGTGACAGGAGAGGTGACTTGTCCCAAAAACAGAGTAATCCAAGTGACAGAATCTTCGGTGTATATACACACTGTGAGTAACGTCCCAAACACAAATCCACGTGATAGAATCTTCGGTGCAAAAACACTGTGAGCGAAGTCCCAAATACAAATCCAAGTGATAATATCTTCGGTGTGTATACACACAGTGAGCGATGTTAAGGCCAAATATTATCCCAATGAACAATCCAAAAAGCTGAACGCTGGGTGAGTGACAGTCTGGCAAAAAGCAGGATATCTTCAGTGTCATTAAACACACGAAAAACAAATAGGATCAAAGACAGTCATGAAAACTCACCCAGGCGCTGTGCATAAAGAGAGTTGGATCAAAACGGGGTGAGCGCGTCGCCACGGGGAACGGGTAGGCCAAGCGGAGGTCTGAGTGGTGCGCGACTGCTTGGAGTACGCGCCGGTACGGAGGGCGCATCTGGCGCGGAGGTCTGAGTGGTGCGCGACTGCTTGGAGTACGCGCCGGTACGGAGGGCGCATCAGGCGCGGAGGTCTGAGTGGTGCGCGTCTGCTTGGAGTACGCGCCGGTACGGAGGACGCATCTGGAGTGCGTCTGAATGCGCGTCTGGAGTGAAGAGCGCGTCTGCGCGGAAGAGCGCGCCGGCTCGGAGAGACGCATCCTCCCGTAGAGTATTAGGAAGCGATGCGCGTCTGGAGTGAAGAGCGCGTCTGCTGCGCGGAGGTCTGGATGCGCGTCTGCGCGGAAGAGCGCGCCTGGCTCGGAGAGACGCATCCTCCCGTAGAGTATTAGGAAGCGATGCGCGTCTGGAGTGAAGAGCGCGTCTGCTGCGCGGAGGTCTGGATGCGCGTCTGCGCGGAAGAGCGCGCCTGGCTCGGAGAGACGCATCCTCCCGTAGAGTATTAGGAAGCGATGCGCGTCTGGAGTGAAGAGCGCGTCTGCTGCGCGGAGGTCTGGATGCGCGTCTGGGCGTCTGCTGCGCGGAGGTCTGAATTCGCGTCTGGGCGTCTGCTTCAGGCAAACGGAGACAGGAGGCGAAGGCTAGAGTGCATCTCACGCCGGAGATGAAAGCAGCATAACAGACAGAGAACCTCCCGAAGGAGTCCTGGTGATAGAGATATGATACGGAATGATACGGGACGACCCGACAAGGGACAGAGGGGAAGAGCGAGGTACTTAAAGCCCACAGGGGAACTAATTAGGATAAACAACAGGTGCGTGAAGGTAATTGATACTTGAACCTAGAAGTGTGTGTTCAGCACCAGACCAATCAAACACATAATGACAGGTAGTCCAAGGGTGTGGTTGCTGAAGAGCAAACGAACGCGAGGGTGGGGGCTAGTGAGGTGAGGAGAATGCAATTGATTAAACAGAAAACTAAAGGAACAGAGCGAGTAGGCTTAAAGGAACAGAGCGAGTAGGCTTAAAGGAACAGAGCGAGTAGGTGAGCAGCGGACAAAACCTCACAGAAAGTCGCTGGATCGATAAGACTACAGGCCACCTCACTCCCAGGTTTAAATGATTCCATAGACATGGTATAATTTTTATAGGCCAGTAGATCACTTTATTTATTTATTGTATTTATACATTGTTATATATTGTATTTTAATAGACTACAGGCCACCTCTTTACAGGTTTAAATGACTCTACGGACATACTGTCACTTGTATAGGCTAAGTAGATTACATTATAGTATTATTATTCTTTGTCATGCATTACTCAATGCTTTTACATTGTTGTTGTTTTGATAATTGTTTTTTGATAATTGTTTTTTGATAATTGTTGGTAATTGTTTATATTATTATTGATCTATTCTATTTTTGACTCATTTCTTTATGCTGTTATAATATTTTGAGCTTGTGTGTATATATACTTATATAATATACAAATTTGTTTTTCTATTTAGTATTATTGTATATTTACTTCAACTCAAGTTGAGAAATGTTGCTTTGCCTTCATTTAATTGGGACCAGCTGTCCCCCATTGTAATTAGTGTCTCCCTGAGTTGTGTGTTTTTTCCTTTTTTCCTCTATTTAGTCACAGTATTGTTTTTGTCACAGCAACACCCTGAAGAAGGCCATGTAGGCCGAAACATGTTGGACTTTTAAAAGATTTTCTAAATAATGTAAGCCACTTATTAAAGGCTTTTTAAACTGTAGAGCTGCCTTGGATCTCAACCTTTCTTATATAACCATGCGATCAGTTGAAAATATGGCTGGTTTAACGGTGGAGAGTGACATCGCACAAGAAATCAGAAAGATACAAACTTTTGATTATACCAGAAACGACTCAAAAGATCCGGGAAAGTGAACGTCTTAAGCGTGGCTTCACGGACAACATACAGATTCCACGACATCATCGTCCAACGTTCTGCTTTATTTATGGGTACGTGTATTATTATTCTATATGTTTTGTGTGTGGTACAGTGTCACATTTAACCACAATTGGATGGTGGTTAAACAGCATTTAAACAAGCCCTGTGAAAATAAGCGAAACAATAGACTTGCATGTGAAAGAAGGAGAGAGCATCAACAACAGCTCGTCAATGCATTGCATAGCCAGAGTGCAGAGTGCTTTGGTCGACAATAAATAAGCCAGATAGCCTTTTACAGAACGACCCCTCAAGACCCCTACGCTCTGCACCTTCTGGCCGCCTCAGACCTACTCCTATCCAAGCTTCCGGAGGGTCATCAAAGAGAAGCCGCCTATTCTCAGTCCTTGCCCCACAATGGTGGAATGAACTACCCACCCCAGTTAGGACAGCCGAATCCCATCCAATCTTTCGCCGTCGACTAAAGACTCACTTCTTCAACCATTATCTGAAATGATAATAATAAAAAATAAAAAATAAATCTAACCCTGACTAACCTTACTGTCATGCACTTGTCCTAATAAACTAACCTACACTGTAACACGCAACACTTTGATAAACATTGTTACTCAGCTGATAGAGTTGTACCCTTCTTGCTGTCTTGTCGTACAGAACTTGTAAGTCGCTTTGGATAAAAGCGTCAGCTAAATGACTAAATGTAAATGTAAATGAGTCAATGAATGAATCACGCTAGAAATACATAACGCCTACATGCTGGCTATGTGTGTGTGTGTGTCTGTGGATTCAGTAGGAAGCTATCTGGCTGCGTTATTCGCCTAGCTAACTGGTACATCCGCTTCAATTCATTGTGCTAAGCTAGGCTAATAACAATGGATAAGTCAGCCCGATAGCCTTCTACAGAACGAGTCAATGAATGAATCACGCTAGAAATACATAACGCCTAAATGCTGGCTATGAGTGTGTGTGTGTCTGTGGATTCAGTATAGGAAGCTATCTGGCTGCGTTATTCGTCTAGCAAACCTCCCACATCGGCTTCCATTCATTGTGCTAAGCTAGGCTAATAACAATGGATAAGTCAGCCAGATAGCTACAAGCAGAGAGCATCTATCCATCAGCTGGTGAAGTTGACTAGTAGAGCAGACAGCATCTATCTATCAGCTGGTGAAGTAGAAAGGAGAGAGCACATTAGTCCAGTCTTAGCTGCGCTACACACATTTGTATTACTGAATGAAACTGTAAACAGAGAGCCTATTGGGATTGTTACAAAGGGTCAGATTAAACCGAATATATATATTTATTACTTGAGATATATTGTATAATATTTGTATATCGTCTGATATCCCTTGTATATTCTTTGTACATATACACGGAATATCCCTTTACCTAGGTACAGGCCAGACCATAATATTCGTTCTCCTATTGGACAGCGACCCCCTAGGCGCCACGGCCATACCCCCAATGCCGAGTTCAAAGCCACCGCCAAGGCTTGTCTCAACATGCCCAGTTTTGCGCAATAATACGAGACAGAAATAAGGTTGGCACTAGATTATTCACCTTACGTATAAATACGTTGCAGGTGGATACAGCAGTTAGTTACCCTCAAACGTTAAAGCCTTCACCACGAGTCAACGACCAAGTGAAGTGAGCAACTTTGCGTCTAAATAGAGCACTTAGAGCACTTATAACCGCGTGCGAATAGGATAGTAAAAGTGTCAGAGCTTAGTGAAATAACGTCAAGTTCGACCTAGTTAAATGTGAAGTACCGTGCACAGGAGAATCTACACCGGTGAATGCAGAGCCTTTTCCGGCTGGATTATTATTGCTTTGGTACCGTGGCTGCTGGAGCAGAGAACCGTCTAACCCACTGCTGTGTGGGATTTACCCATGAGGAGCATCACTCGAGCCCGTCTCTAGGAAGAGGCTGGCTGGCTTTCATCCATGCTGCACGCATACTTGGATTATAGCTGCTGCTTTCGTCTGCCGATCGAGGGGAGTACATGTACCGCCTCCCGTAGCTGGAGCTTATAGATTCCTCGTTGATCCAGACTTTTGCATTCGAACGTTCCTCTCCCCTGCTGGCTTACAACCGGAGGGAACCCCCTTAGTATCTCCAGCTGACCTACGAGTGTACCTTATATAATTCTTATGCTACAGGTGGTATTAATTATCCCCATCGTAATATGCTCATGGACTTACGCTCTTGACCTATTCATGCACATTCTTCGCCTTACAAGCGCAACTCTAATTCTCAATAATATGTAAGATAATCTTGATGCTCTTCTAATAAATATTACAAACAGTACTTTCCTTGTTAAGCCGTGTTATTGTGGGGGTGTTCATCACATATACCTGTGTACTGTATGGCCAGTAGTAATGTACATAACGCAGTAGTGGTTTAATGATACCATACTTATTCAATACAGTCAGGGAATTGTACCCCTCAGTTACAATTGGTCCTTCGAGCCGGAGGGTAATTAGCGTAAAATTTAATATAATATTAATATTGACATGGCCAGCGGTGAACACTCCACAAGCGGTTCTCCTAAGCTAGATCGCCCTGCAGCGCAGACGGCAGCCACCTCCTTACCTAGAGGACTACGCTGCCAGTCTACTACCTAGCTTTATACAGACGTTAAATACGGATAAAATAAATAAAGCGGATAGCCAAAGTATGTCAAACCCTACCGACCAGGCGACCCTGCCAGTAGAGACCCCAGTGGGTTCTAACGAACTGACCAAGCCCACGGGGGGGACCGGGGGGGACATGACATGACTATACCCCCAGACAACGTCAACGGGACGGTCCCCGGAGAGCTCCAGGATAAAGAAAGCGCTCCAGGGACAGAACCCGACCCACTACCAGAAGAGAAGCGCGCCCAGGAGACGGACCTCGAGGCGCGCCCAGAGAACAGATCTCCAACGAGCACTGCCAGAAGCCGATCACCTCCGTCTGTGTCTTCCCCCAGCGAGGCGGACAAGAGGCTGGCGCAGGCATTCATCGCCACCCTGGCAGCCTCCACCGAACGCGATCGACTTCAGGGTGAACGCGATCGACTCCAAGCGCAACAGACGAGCGAGCGCGAACAAGCTGCAGACCAACGAGAGCGCTTTCACGCGCAACTCCAAGCGCAAGCCCTCAGTGAGCGCGAACATTCTGCAACCGAGCGAGAGCGCTTCCAGGCGCAACAAAGGAGTGAAGACGACCGCATAAGACTGGAGACCAGACGCCTTCAGACGGAAGAGAACATTGAAAGAGGCCGCGCCGAAGCGCAGCACGCCGCCGCCAATGCACAGCGCAACGGCGCCAATGCACAGCTCCACGCCGCCCATGCCAGCGCCAATGCACAGCGTGACGCCGCCAATGCCCACTGCGAAGCACAGCGCGACGCCGCCCATGCCCAGCGCGAAGCAGAGCGCGACCGGCTGCAGGCGCAGATGGTAGAACAATTGATCGCCATGGCGACACCCCCTCTCTCTGCACGGAGCTCCCGGAGATCATCACGACAAGGGTCTAGGGCACATTCCCCTACCCGACCAAGCGACCCGGGACCCCACCAACAGGAGGATCCTGTCCACGTCTCCGAACCCCCTCCCCGGCCAGTCCATACGAGACCCAGCAACCGGGAAGAACCGGCCCACGTCGCCGAGAGACTGACTAGAAGACTCCAGGACCTAGCAGAGGAAGAGGAAGAGGAGGCCCAGTACAGCCCCGACCAGCAGCAACGTACTCTGGACCAGGAGGCCCAGTACAGCCTCGACGTCAGCCCCTGCGTTACAGACCCCCGACTCAACTCAAGGGTGAGTTTGACGCACCGCCAGCCCCGAGGAACAGCACCTGGGTACCCGGGCCTTGGTACCCACCAAGTACCAGCCCACGACGACACGTACGGGGAGACTCGCCCAGGAGGCCTCTCCCCCAACGTTCACCGATGTGCCAGCCATCCATGGCATCGTACCTTGGCACACCGACGTTCCAGGATTTTACACGCGAGGACAGAGCACAGTACACAGAGCTACGGATGTGCTTAGAGACTATGATGTCCGACGTCCCTGATGAGACGTACAAATATGCTATCCTCCTCAAGCACCTGAAGGTGCCCAAAGCGCATAATATAGCGCTGGCATATTCCAACTCAAGTACCCCATACACCGCGGCTCTAGTAGCCCTTGACCAACGTTATGGACGCATATGGGACTACGTGATACAAGAGATAAGAGATATCGACCGCCTCCCCCCAGCCAGAGACAATAGAGCATTGGATGACCTCTCTATCAAGGTACAGTCCCTGGTAGGGATGCTGGGGTCCCAAAAGGAGAAAGGGATATATGAACTGTATGCTAACTCTAATGTAGAAAGGATATTAGAGAAGCTCCCTCCCGCCCGACAAGAGCGCTTCAGGCGGCAAAGAGACCACCGCGACCCCAACGGCCCAGAGGCATCCCTCCTAGACTTATCTGATTTCCTCGCCAGGGAGGTCAGCAGCCTACGACTGGACACGTTCGTGTGGAGTGGACCAAGCCCAAGAGATGGACCTCGGGGATCGAATGATAACCGCCGGTCGGTGACCGTTATGCACCAAGCCGAATCAGTACCGCAGCACAAGAACCACAACACCCCCTCGACGAAGGAGGAGTGGAAGATTGAATGCCAGTACTGTGAAGGGGAACATCGGCTGTATCAATGTGACAAGTTCAAGAAGCTGACCACGGACGAGGTGAGTCAGTGGATAAAAGACCACCGCCGCTGCTTCCGCTGCGCGCGCAGCCATATGGCAGCTGAGTGCCGCTTGAAGAAGAAGTGCTGCAGGTGCGGCGGCGCCCACTTGGAGGTCCTGCATGACATCAACAGGCGTCCGCCAGGACAACAAAGTGGGCCCGTCACGGTAATGTACCAGGCCGAGGCGGTGGCACCAGTACCGAAGATCCACCAGACCGCCCCCTGGTGTCCCGACTGCTACAGCAGACACTGGGAGTCACGGTGCTACTCGGACGACCGCGAGTCGGCACCACCCCAGAAGATCCAAGGCAACCCACCAACAGGAGTGCTCCATATAGACCAGCATAGCGGGACCCCCCGAGTGCTCATCAAAGTGGTCAGAGTGCTCCTGAGCTACGAGGACAAGGTCCTGGACACTTACGCCGTCCTAGACGATGGGTCTGAAAAGACTCCTCCTCGCTTCCGCCGCAGCCCAGTTGGGCCTGCGGGGTGCCAAAGGAACAATGACCATATGTACCATCAGAAGAGACCAGAAGACCATAAAGGGTAAAAATGTCTCCTTCAAGATAGCAGCGGTGGACCAGCCCGAGAAGCAGTATAGTATTACCAACGTCTTCACCAGCCACGACATAGGCCTGTCTCAGTACACCTACCCCATCCCACAGCTGATGGCGAAGTATGTGCACCTACGTCAACTACCTATACCGCTTATCGACGGCGCCACACCGACCCTGCTCATCGGCTCCGACCACGCGGACCTCATTCTCCCAATTGAGGCGGCCCACATCGGACCCAAAGGATGCCCAGTCGCGGTTCAGACCCGACTGGGGTGGACGCTCCAGGGCCCCCTCTACGGACTTGACAGTCAACCCACGTCTACACGCTGCCTGCACACAAAGGTGAGCGACACCGGCCACTCTCTCGTACAGCCCGTTGAGAGGCAATTGACATTAAGCGAGAGGCCTGTGAGAGAACCGTGGGCACAAGAGGGAGTTCGGAACTCCACCCCCCTCAGCTGCGCTCCAGACGTAGCTGACCTCGAACCCAGCACCCCAAGCGACTCCTTGATGGGGCGGCCGGAACCGGCCCCTCCTCAGACGGGGTACAGACGAAACAAGAGAAACAGACGGAGGAGGTGGAGGCACAGCCAAGCACAGATCAAAGCAGTCTCAGGCCCGCTTCCTCCTAACCCCCCCTCCATCCCTTCCAGCCCGTCAGAAGCGGGTCAAGGACGGGGACAACTTAAAAGTGGACACAGTCGTCGTGATCATAGACCAGTCACTACCCCGAGCTGCGTGGCCGGCCGGCCGCGTAAGCAAAGTGATCACTGGTGCCGACGGAAAGGTCAGAGCGGCAGAAGTGCTCGTCCAGGGGCGGACATACACCCGACCCGTGGCGAGGCTGATAGAGTTGCCAAGGCTCCCCGACTCTTAATGACGACCATGACCCCCTGACTTTGTGAATTGCCCTACTCCTCACAACGGACATTGAGTAGTGGACAAGGCGGTTAATCTGTCTCTGCTTATCTAATTAGGTGCGGACTAATTAGGAGGCGGCTGTTACAAAGGGTCAGATTAAACCGAATATATATATTTATTACTTGAGATATATTGTATAATATTTGTATATCGTCTGATATCCCTTGTATATTCTTTGTACATATACACGGAATATCCCTTTACCTAGGTACAGGCCAGACCATAATATTCGTTCTCCTATTGGACAGCGACCCCCTAGGCGCCACGGCCATACCCCCAATGCCGAGTTCAAAGCCACCGCCAAGGCTTGTCTCAACATGCCCAGTTTTGCGCAATAATACTAGACAGAAATAAGGTTGGCACTAGATTATTCACCTTACGTATAAATACGTTGCAGGTGGATACAGCAGTTAGTTACCCTCAAACGTTAAAGCCTTCACCACGAGTCAACGACCAAGTGAAGTGAGCAACTTTGCGTCTAAATAGAGCACTTATAACCGCGTGCGAATAGGATAGTAAAAGTGTCAGAGCTTAGTGAAATAACGTCAAGTTCGACCTAGTTAAATGTGAAGTACCGTGCACAGGAGAATCTACACTGGTGAATGCAGAGCCGTTTCCGGCTGGATTATTATTGCTTTGGTACCGTGGCTGCTGGAGCAGAGAACCGTCTAACCCACTGCTGTGTGGGATTTACCCGTGAGGAGCATCACTCGAGCCCGTCTCTAGGTAGAGGCTGGCTGGCTTTCATCCATGCTGCACGCATACTTGGATTATAGCTGCTGCTTTCGTCTGCCGATCGAGGGGAGTACATGTACCGCCTCCCGTAGCTGGAGCTTATAGATTCCTCGTTGATCCAGACTTTTGCATTTGAACGTTCCTCTCCCCTGCTGGCTTACAACCGGAGGGAACCCCCTTAGTATCTCCAGCTGACCTACGAGTGTACCTTATATAATTCTTATGCTACAGGTGGTATTAATTATCCCCATCGTAATATGCTCATGGACTTACGCTCTTGACCTATTCATGCACATTCTTTGCCTTACAAGCGCAACTCTAATTCTCAATAATATGTAAGATAATCTTGATGCTCTTCTAATAAATATTACAAACAGTACTTTCCTTGTTAAGCCGTGTTATTGTGGGGGTGTTCATCACATATACCTGTGTACTGTATGGCCAGTAGTAATGTACATAACGCAGTAGTGGTTTAATGATACCATACTTATTCAATGCAGTCAGGGAATTGTACCCCTCAGTTACAGGGATGCTAGATCCTAATGTGAAACACTGTGATTTACCTTACCTTGCTACCAGTGGAGGTTTCTCTATGACAACACGTGAAGCACAAATTCACTCATAATTCATAATTATTATTAATTTACACATATATATATATATTTATATATATATATTTTTTTTTATTCTTATTATTTTTTTTATTAGAAATGTTTTCCTCTGTAAAAAAAATTCCAGTGAATTTTTTTTTTTCAAAAATGGCCAAAATTGACAGCTCTGAGAAGGCCTGCACTGCAGTAATGACTGCAGTAAATATTCGTGCAGATGGCTGCACATGTTGACCCAGGATTAAATAAATAATAAATAATAGCCAATCAAAATAGGCTATTAACGTCATCTAAGCACAGTCCATGCAGTTAAACTCTTGCCATTGAATGGGGGATTGAATGATTGACAGCCTTGTGATCCAATCAGAGAATGGTTTCTGTTCTGCTGCTCTGCGGCTCTGCAGCTAGAATGATTGACAGCCTTGTGATCCAATCAGAGAATGGTTTCTCTTCTGCCGTACTGCGGCTCTGCAGCTTGTTTACAAAATCATTTTTATCTCAGTTTAACACTTTGATCGCCATGGGTTAAATTCATAATTTACCATCCCTAGCCAGCTCTATTTGTGTATGGAGAAGTTCCCCTTCTTTGCAGGGCTATAACTTTTTAAATTCTATTGCTAGATTGCCATTATTATGGCCCATTCAATGTCCTATATCCATTGTTCAGGGTGTAGCAACGATATACTTTTTCATTCACATATTCATACTAAAATATGGTCTAAAGTATAAGTATGTTTTTATCGTTTTCTGCAGCTTTCTCCAGAACTTGATTTATAGCTCCAAATGCATTATATTGATGATGAAATACAGTTTGATAGCAATCGGCGCGAGATAAAAAATTTCAACTGGACGTGGTTCTAGAAGTTACTACGTATCATCTGATATTGACCGGATGGGCGAGGGGGCGTTTATAATTCCGTGGGCAACATTATACCATTCGTCTAGTGTGGGTCATATGGTCATCAGAGCAGTTTATATGGAATACGTTAGAAAATAACGCTGGATCTTACCGTATGTTCCTCGCGCCGTTGGACGATCAGCGTGGAGTAGACCGTTTTCGATTATGGGATGTTGATCCTGATGAACCATTTCCAGGTTGTATAATACTATATACGTCCAAATAACGTTGTTTATTGAGTTAGGGCGAGCAGGGGTGCAGTCGTAATATGGGCGGAGGCCAAACGGTATCCTATTATTATGCAAAGTCTAGGCACTTATCACCTAGACTTTGCATAATAATAGGATGCGCGCACTTCAAAGCCCAAACGCCGTTTGACCGCGGTTGCCCAGCACTGCACCACTGAGGGCGAGCGATTGATCATCCAGTGTGTTGAGATGGAGTCCGGCTACCGATCGCGAGTGCCCGGACGACATATGGATGAGCACTTCCTGTTTGGCGCGCCCCTCCTCTGCCGATCGGCCACCAGATGGCGCTCTCGAACCGTTAGACAGTTGAGTGGAGCTCACCAGTACATCTCATGGCTCCGGAGGAGAAATATGATTTCGATCACAGATTTTTGAATTATTGATATCAAAGACGAGTTACGGCGTCTTCGGCAGAATGAGCATGGCTAGGAATGACGTCTAAACACGTCATCGGCGATTAAAGTGTTAAGTAGCTAACTTGTTGGAGCTAACATAGCTAAAGGGCTACCACTGCAGCTACCAGGCCCAGGGTGGAGTGTTTTGTTATTGTTCATGAACTTATTGTGGATCGTTTGATGATATATATATACACCTATGATAAAAGCTAAACGTGACAACAACAACAACAACAACAACAACAACAACGACAACAACAACAACAGCAACAACAACAACAACAACGTCATCGCCTCGCAGGCACTTTGAATACTCTAGTACTGTAGATAGCGTTGCAATAAAGGAAGGAGATATTGTCGACTAGCTTGCTTGCTAGCTAACGTTATGTTGTAACGTTATGCAAGTCTTGTGAATGTCTAAACAAATGGCATTGTTTGATTGATTGATTGAAAACTTTATTAATGACGCAATAAAGCATATAGCACTAGTTAGAGGGGAAATTCGGATTCCTCTCTCGGATTCATTCATTGAGAAGAACTGCAATTCGCTCAGCTGCAGAAACGTTGAGGAGACAATACCCACAGGACTTGGAGGAAAACTTTGTTTCACTGTCTGTCTATTGTCTACACATTTGGAGCAAGGCGCGTCAGCTGCAACAATGGTGAGTAACCGAATAACCGTTCATAAGTGATGCCGCTGTGTGTGTGTGTGTGTGTGTGTGTGTGTGTGTGTGTGTGTGTGTGTGTGTGTGTGTGGAGCCAAACTATATGTTCTGCCGTGAATTGAATTGAATTGTAAAACTTTATTAACAGATTGCAGAATGGGTACAGTACAGTACAGCTCAATACATACAATTGTTAAGGGGATGCAGACCAGAGAAAGACTTTCGTCTTGTTTACATCAGGGTCCCCCATTTTCAAATCATCGTAACATAATATGACATACATGACATACAGATAGACAGTACTGCTACATCTATACATGTATGACATACCAGACTTGCAAATACAGTACTGTTTGTGATATAAAAAGAGTCCAGAAAAGGGAGTATATACATTTGACGTAGAAACTGTACATTGGAGGAGGTTGGGTAGGAGGGGGGGGGCTGTTCATTGGAGGTGGTTGGTGGGGTGGGGGGAGGGGTTGGGTAGGAGGGGTGGGGGGACACACTGTACAACTGTACAAACAAAACTGTACATTGGAATATTGACAAAACCATACTTGGTCATTTACTGTACATTGAGGGGGTTGTGTTAGGACATTTACAGGGGCCACTCATAGCATACTGTGTTATTTGTTGATGGGCCCGAGCCATACTGTACATGGTCTGCTTGGTTTGATCGGGCCGCAGAGCCACTGTATACTGTACATGGTCTGCTTGGTTTGATCAGGGGCCGCCGAGCCACTGTATACTAGAACAGACAGCATCTATCTATCACTTCTATTATATTCTATTTTATTCTTCTACTTTAGCCCTGTGAGGCCCTCAATTGCAATATTCACAGGGTTAAGTTATTTTCACAGCCCTGACTGGCAGCACTTACTGACAGCTTACAGTATGTTAATGCTATTCAGTGAGGGGAGTGGCTGGGGGGCTATTGTTAACGCCCAGCAGAAACAGGTAGAGGTGTTAATTCTAGCCTTCTCTTCAAGAGCCATTTTCACAGCTTAAAGCAAACAGAAAAAAAACGCTGTACAAGATTCAAATTAGCACATAATCTTCAAAACATTCTCAGATTTCAATGTATGACACATCATTTGAAAGCTTACATTCTGTACTTTCACAATCTGGAAAAATCTGGAAAATTTAAATGGAGACATGTGGGCACAAACGCTGGACTGGGTCACATATGACCTGCTTACTAGATCAATGCACATTTTCATCAGCCGATTCTTGTATTTTAACCTCTTAAGCATCGGACGGCCCGACGGTGGCTCTGTCTAATAACGGTGGCTCGTGGCTCGTCCAGAATAACTAGCCCCATTTTGCCCGATGCTTAAGTGGTTAAACTATGGCAGCATCCATAGGCTACAATCCTTCTACTCACTTTCAACTGGGATATCGTCAGAGTCCCGTAATATACTTTTCCTTTTCAGCAGTGATTTGGCTGAGATAATGCTACCTCTTAGGATCTCTCGTTTTACTTGAGCTATCGTTTGTCATGAACATTAAAAACACTCAAGCTGGGCTGCTCCAGCTGTCTCCTCATCTAAGGCTTCCCCCCTCTTTGGGCTTTGTTCACACAGCAGGCACATTTTCAAATCAGAGTCTTTGCTTGAAAGACAAGCATGGTAATAGTAGACATACATAAATATAGGCAATACAACAAAAATAAACATAAACAATATAATTAACTCTGAATATAAGAATATGATAAAGTAAACAGTGTAATCAAAGGTGCAGATCATCAAACCTTTATTTAACCGGAATAAAAAACCCATTGAGACCGAGGTCTCATTTTAAAGGGCGATATGGCCAAGAAGGCAAGCACAAATTATGATATACATAATATACATAAAAAAGCACAATACACATACAGTAGACTACCATACAACCAACATTTTAAATGAAAGATAAAATTCAGCTTAATAAAATACAAGCACAAATACAGGGATATGGGGGACAAGCAGGCATACCTTTGTAGACATTGGTCTACAGATTATGTGTCTACAGATTACAGTTGTCCAAAATGCAGCTCACCGACTCTAAAATCTGTGAAATTATGCAGAAGACCAAAAGTGTACCTTCCATGCTGCAATCCAAACATAATAATACTAATGAAACCATGGGGTGCTTTGAACTATGCATGAGCCAGGGAATCCATTGCTACAATAATTTAGAAAACCGGACATACAGTTCAAAAGTTACAGTCACAACTTTGACAAGTTGGTGGCGCTAGAGTGCATGAGTTGTCAACATGCCACTTGGTGACAGAGATCACGTGAGGGTCCATAATCAGTCTGAAAAATGTGGTTTTGAAACATTAAAGCATTTCTGAGATATGACTCAACTTCTTGTTTGGCGGCTTTGTCACCAAATTAAATTGGCTGCATTGGAAAACATAAGTCATATCTGTGTATACATTGGTCTACAGATTATGTGTACCATGTTTCGTGCAGATTAGGTAAAATCTGTAGGAGGAGTAGCATTTTAAGTGTTCTTCACAAAATGCAAAATGGCGGCAATCCAATATGGCAGCAAATTACGTCATGGTGCTTGAACTCGGCTTGAGCCAAGGATTCCAACGGTACCGTGTTTTTGAAAATCGGATTCACGCTTCAAAAGTTGTGTGCATTAATGCACCTCCAAATTTGACACATTGGTGGCGCTAGAGTGTTAGAGCTGGGGACATGGGACTTGGTGACAAGGGTCAGTGGACTGTCCCAATTCAGTCTGCCAATTTTCATAAATTTTTGCCACACGGTTATCTGGGCTGCCATTGACTCCAATGGCAGAAGAATAATAATACGAAACGGTACAATCCCGGGCGGCTGGGTGGCGCAGCGGACATTGCGCTCGTCACCAACGCAAGAGACACCGGGTTCAAATCCGGCTGTCGGCGTTGCCTCCGGCTTGGGCCGGCCGTCATATTGGCTCAATTGGCAATTTGGCAGAGTCAGCGGGTGGAAGTCGATGGGTGGTAATCTGGACATGGTGGACAGCGACTCCTACAGGTCGGTTGGGGATGCCTGCACAGCATTGACAGGAAATAGCGGGGGTAGTGTGAGCCTCCCACACGTTACACTTCGCCAATGAGAGTCCGCGCTGGCAGGTGAAAAGATGTGACAGGCTGCCTCCTCGTGTACCGGAGGGGCCATGTGATGCAAGGCTTCTATCCTCCCTACGACCGACCTGTGGGGGGAATATGCGAGCAACGTTCAAGACAGGGGAGGGGAGAATTGAAAACAGCGAAATTGGGATGGGAGAAACATTTTAAAAAATAAGGAGAAAAAGTGGATAAAAAAATTAAATAAAAACGGTACAATCCCTCAATGTGGCCTACTCTGCTTGTCTAACTAACGACTGAATTTAAAGTCAAGACAGCCTTCTTCTTTTACAATGACAACCCCCCCCCCCCCCCCCGCTCTCCCTGCCTGATGTAATGACTTGGCGAGTTTATTTTGAACAGCTTGTCATTTCAGTTTCATGAAATGCAAGTTCAAATGTAACATTCAATAACCATAAAACATTTGTATTCATATGAAGGAGCATCAAATTTGCGCAATTATAGCCTACTGCTGGAAACACTAGCCTAGACTCTCATGAAAAAAATATGTAATTGTCCATGGCAGAGAAGCACAACACTTGTTTGTTTAACACAAAGAAAGACGGCTATTAACTGAATGGAAACTAGATATGCAGGGCCGCTTTGAATGTAACAATTAGCATTCTGTACATTTCAAACACCTTTGAAAACGTCAAAACAAGTCTAACAACCAAAAAACACAAAAAGTGCCATCTCTGCTTAAATGTGAGTTTTTGGCTGATATGATGTTGTGGTAAGGCGGAGGCACTGGTGGAGGTGTTTCCTGTTTCATAATAAAAGTTATCTGTGCTACGAATTTCATAATAAAAGCGGCCGCTATTGTCATAGGAGAAACGTACATAGTATTTTATTTCTTATTTATTCAATTATTTCATATTTGATTAATAGTACTTTGCCAGGCCAAATTAAAATGCTGGGCCGCCTATTGGGAACCCCTGCCATAAAGTTATTAGAACTGTGTCCTCACGGTTTTTCACATTTGTTGTCCTCCGCTCTTCATACTCTGCTCTTCAAAAGAAACCTTGAAATCCGAGCGGTCTGACTGAATATCCAGAAATGCATTTGCACATATTGTTGTTTCAATTTGATTTGAAATGATCAGATTCCATGTGTATTTCCTTGCAGTTCAGATTGCAGAATTCTCATATTGGATTTGCGAAAACAAATTAAAAAAGCTCTGTCTGAACAAAGCTTTATTTAATTAATTGTTTGTGTTGACCTAGACTTGGTCCATTTTCTATGTGTTTCCCATGAGTTACAGTATCTCCTGAAGTATCTCCTGCCTTCTTGTATGTAGGAAACAACATTCTCATTCTCCAATGGACTTAAGACAAAAAGGGCTTTCTCTTAGGGCCATTTGAGACCTTTTCGGGCAAGACATGAATATAGACAATATATTATAATATAATATTAATTATATATGTTTTATTGGGACGGTTGGTGAATCCCAAAATCGGCCCGAAAAGGTCTCAAATGGCCCTAAGAGAAAGCCCTTTTTGTCGTAAGTCCTTGGAGAATGAGACCGTCCTGTTAGTCGGCTAATAATTCCTTTAGTCAAGTATGGCCCCATGTTGATCTACATGGAGGTTGATTTCCATGTTGATGGAAAATGTTCCCGCCTGTGTTTAGCTTAGACTCCTCAGCCCAATGTGTTTCACTCTACTGTAGCTCACCAATAAACAATCCCTATCCTAAAATATCCTCTCTCTCTCTCTCTCTCTCTCTCTCTCTCTCTCTCTCTCTCTCTCTCTCTCTCTCTCTCTCTCTCTCTCTCTCTCTCTCTCTCTCTCTCTCTCTCTCTCTCTCTCTCTCTCTCTCTCTCTCTCTCTCTCTCTCTCTCACACACACCCAACCCCCCCCCCCCCCCACACAAACCAACCCCATCTGTCTTTGGCCCTGTCCACACGAGAGTTTGGATTTAATATGACCGAAGTTTGAAAAAATAAAACTCCGTCCACACGGTGAACACAGGTGGACAACCGTGTATAACTGCGTACTCACAGGCAGAGCTGGAACCCAGCAACCGATACATTCAGTACAATGTAATACAATGCCAAAGCAGTAGGCGGCGATGTTGTTCAGACATGAAGGCCATTTCAACCAATCAGAAAAGACTGAACGCTCACTAAACTTCCCGTTGGGTCGCGATCTGCCATTAATTCACTGAAGAAGAAGAAGTAAACTTCCCGTTTAGAAGCACAGCTGGACCCTATTGATCATTTTGCCAACGGAACATATATTTTCAGCAAAGAAAGAAACTGCAATAAACAAACGGATACATTCACTGTGTTCTGCCTCTCATTTTGTTGATGAAACAAAACCATCAGCAACACAATTTACCACCAAGAGCGGATAGTTTAGTCTCACAAAAAAGATCTCCGGTGTTGTTAGCTACACATGCTAATGTCAATGGCATTCTCTATGTATAGTATATAGCTTAAATGCTAACGTAATAATGTAACGTTAACGCTAGTATAATGAATGGATGCAAACGTTATTTAACACATTGCAGAATGGGTACAATACAATACGGCTCAATACAAACAATTGTTATGGGGATGCAGTCTGGACTGGGTTCCTTATAACAATAACTTGACAACACATGAGTTTAGTTTAGCTGCAGCTACATGTTTACTCTGAGCGTCAACAGACATCAGTCGATCACAACACTCTTCAACACAGACGATACGTTTTGAACAAAAGTTTGTTACAATCATTTTCATATAACGCTACTTGGGACAGCTCTGCTGTAAACACTGGTGTAGTTGGCTCTGCTCTAATCTCTCTACCCCGCGGTCTGCCGTGAACATGGGGAATAATTGCGACAGCTCTGCTGTAAACACTGGGAATAACCTCGGTTGCTATGCCCACACGCAACTGCAAAACCGCACAACTCCACCCTGGCCACCGGTTTCAAAAGACCGCGGTTGCAGTGTAGCAAATCCCCGGTTGTGTGTGGCCGAACAGTGCAACTGCGCACATACAATCACGGTTACATTAAACCCAGCGTTCGTGTGGACGGGGCCTTTGTCTCTCTCTGTGCCATATAACATACTACCAGTACCACATTACCCAGGATCTAATCATTGAAGAACTCCTACTGCTCATCATAAGTTAAGCTGGAGGGAAGACACGTGACAACAAAAGAAAAAGGGATGCATTATGAGATAACCATTGTGAGACATGTGCACACACACAAGCACACACACACAGACACACACACACACACACACACACACACACACAATAGAGGTGTGCACGTGTAAAGCATATCTGGCTTCTGCAACAGAGCCTGCTCCTTCAGCATGTGATTGTGCTGTGACAGCTCAGGATCCTAATAGGTGTGTAATAACCTATTACATAAGGACTTACTAAAATGTAATAACACCCGGAAATGTAATAACCTTTGAAAATGTAATAAATATGTGGATCCTTTCTGGATATAACTTATTACATTATCCGGTTGTTGTTATATTATGTTGTTACCTTTGGATGTATAATGTAACAAATGTAATGGATAATGTAATAACATATCAAAATCACTGTATTTATGTTTTCTTAAAAAAATTATAGCTGTCACTCTTTACAACATAAGGACTTTAAAATGTAATAACACTGGAAAATGTAATAACCTTTCAAAATGTACTAACTTTCTCTGATCAGATTGTAGACCACTTACAATATGACTTGTGGTTGTATACTATTGTCGTCAGGGGTGTGCACAAACAATTTTGGCGGGAAAGGGCTCAAGCGGGGGTGGGTGTGGGTGTGTGTGCATGCGGTGTACTTTCTAAAATATTTGAATGGATAGTAGTATAAATCCCAAAAAAACGTTTTATGGGAAGAGCACTTGGGGCAAAAGAGCAGGGGCTCAAGCCCCCCTTCGGCCCTATCTGTGCACGCCCCTTGTTAACAGAAATGGCTATGGGGCGACAATAATATGTACAAGAGGCATGGTTTCCATCTGTGGCCTTGCTCTGCTGGCAGCGGTTTATTCTCCGGGAGAGGCACGTGTGGGAAGAAGAAAAAGTAGGAGGGAACCAAGACTTATATACTCCCAACCTGTCGTAGACAGTAGAAGCTCTGCATATAGCGCCCCCCAGTGGACACAGATATATATGCAGTCATGGGAGTAGTAGAGGACAGTTACAGTTAGTTACAACCATACATACACCCTCTAGATTCAACACTCCCACTTATGGTTGCTTAGTACACTGTATGAACTATTCAAAACAATTTACAAAGGAAATAACACAGTCTTAGAACATCAAAAAGAGTATGGCAGTCAATATTTACACACCAAACATGACCTCTGCAAATCTCCTCAGTTTCAATTTTGAAGCAGGCTTCGTCATAGCGTCTGCTACCATGTCATCTGTTGGACAATAAACCAGTGTCATCCTTTCTTCTCTGATGACAGATCTGATGAAATGGTACTTTATATCCATATGCTTACACCTCTGTCGACACACAGGGTTTCTCGCAATGGCAATAGTACCCTGGTTGTCCTCATAAACAACAGTTTTCTTATATACATAGTTATCCATCCCTCCGAGCAGTTGTTCTAGATAAATACACTCCTGTATCGTCATGGCCAGGGCCATGTATTCGGCTTCACAAGGTGACAGTGCCACTGTGGGCTGCTTCTTTGTTTTCCATGAAACCAGTGAGCTGTTTGTGTTTAAACTAACACAGTATCCAGTAGTACTCCTTCTATCTGTGATGTCAGCAGCCCAGTCTGCATCACTGTAGGCTTTAAGCCCTAAGCCTCCGCTGCTCTTTCTGAAACAAAGTCAATGGGATATATTGCATGTTGACCTGCATTCTTTCAAATGTATATAATTAATCATTAAAACAGATGTGTAACAAATAAGAAATACAAATTCCACAGAAGGCAGTAAATAATAATAATTTTCAATCATTTCACAATAATTGCATAATTGTGTTTGAATATCTGAGTAATTAAAGTAATTATACATTTGTCCAAAATAGCTGGTTCAGATATGGTTAATCCAGCTGCCCTGTGATCAGATGAATCCATATTATTTATTTTTCCGACATCAAATGCGTAATTTCTTATCGTACAAATATTGTCATATTTATTTTAATTATGATTAAGTAATTAATTCCAAGGATGCCTGTAGCGTTAACATGAAGGAATCACTATGAGAACACAGTCTGTCAAGTTAATAACATTTTCAATAAGTCAATCAATCATAAGTGTGCTCCTCATCCACACTCAAATCTGATCTCAGGAAAATTTGGGGAATCGCGCTACCAGCCCTAATATGTCTTAAATGGGCAGAAATCTGCCTAAGAGGACATTTTTGGTCGTAAATCCGTTCGGGAATGAGACCCAATGCCTTTGTTTTTGCTCGCCGCCCGGCCCACCACCACTTTTCAATTTGCCGTCTCCCTTCGGCATGTGTGAACGCAAGGCCCTTATCAATTACACAACAGAAAACACATGACAGGGCCACGGACGCTAAACTAAACTAGAGGGTTTATACAGATTGAGTATATATCGAAAAGATCACCTGGCAGTGTCCAAAGAAGTGTCCATGCATGAACGCGTGTATGTGTGTGTATGTGTACTGTATGTGTGTGCGTGTGTGTGTGTGTGTGTGTGTGCTGTGTGTCTGTGTGTGTGTGTGTGTGTGTGTGTGTGTGCTGTGTGTGTGTGTGTGTGTGTGTGTGTGTGTGTGTGTGTGTGTGTGTGTGTGTGTGTGTGTGTGTGTGTGTGTGTGTGTGTGTGTGTGTGTGTGTGTGTGTGTGTGTGTGTGTGTGTGTGTGTGTGTGTGTGTGTGTGTGTGTGTGTGTGTGTGTGTGTGTGTGTGTGTGTGTGTGTGTGTGTGTGTGCGTGCGTGTGTGTGTGCTGATGGAGTTATCTTTTGCTTGTGTTGTCTATAAGCATGCACACACACACAAACACATAAACGTGTGCAGGCACACACCTACGCACGTGCACACACACACGCGCACACACACACACACACACACACACACACACACACACATACACATACACATACACATACACATACACATACACATACACATACACACATACACACACACAGTTACTGTTGATCAGCAGCCCCCTCTCAGATATCTGCCACTGTGACCCCCGAGGCTGGAGCCATACTGCAGCCCCATTCACCTCAGTGTGTCTCCCCATTAAGTCTGCTCTCAATCTGAGACCCTCTCGCTGTTCCACCTCCCCGACAGAGAGGCGGTCCCCCCCCCCCCCCCCCAGAGAGCCGGCTCACCGACAGCTGATGGATCTTCTCTTTAGTTTCTTCTAAAGAGAGGAAACTTCTTTCCAGCGTGTTTTCTCTCCCCTTTTAACTCCCAGGGAGAAAAGAGAGAATATGTAAATATGTACTGTGTGTGTGTGTGT
>NC_140168.1:38178823-38255164 GCF_963971535.1 Notolepis coatsorum | reverse complement strand
GCGGCGGCGCGGCGCGATAGTTAGATAACCTAGGTGGGTGGGGAACAACCAGGATTTCACTGTCTGCGACAGAGTTGGAGAACTATCTGACTCTCTCCCTCGGATCACACACACACAATGGAGCCTTGCTGCCGCTTGTGATTGGTGGAGGCGGGACCAGGCGATACAACTGATTGACAGTGGAGGCGGCGAATGGAATGGCAGATGGCACTCTGCAGAATACTGTAACAGCCAGGCAGTGAGCCAGGTAGTTTTGTAATAATGAAAGGTCTGTTATTTAATGTTTGTGTAAGGGCTATTATAACTGTTGATGGGTAGTGCATCAGTAAAGTGAATATGGTATTGTGCTCTTGCTCTGTTGAATAGGTGGAGAGAGTGGTTAACTGTATTATAATAGTAAATAGACAAATATGTTGTGCTCTTGCTTTTTTCTTTTGAAGGTGGAGAGAGTAGCATTGCTAGTGCCACAACAGTTTAATTTGAGGTTCATAACAGTACATTGTACTAAGCAATTGTTGGCTCATTAGTTTGTGATTCACATGCACTAAAATTCACCAGAATGCAGGAAATTAAGTCTTTGTAACAAAAAAAATCCTGGTGGGGGACCCCCCGCTTAAAAAGTGGCCTGACTGGGGCTATATTTCGCGCTATATCTCCCGGTATGAATTATTTCCCCAGTCCGGCCCTGTGTGTGTGTGATGGTTTGGAGAAAAATAACAAAAGAAAAGCGAAGTAATGACGCAAAGCCTGCAACGCTGGTTCAGCCAATCAACTGGAGCGGCGCTGCATCATCATGTGGCGACGTGTCAGCTGTAGCCTAACACATCTGATAGAGCTCCGTATGCTGCTTTGTTTACGCGCCCTACCTGCTGGTTCCATGCTGCTGCTACTTCTAATTGGACTGCATTTATTTTATTTATACAACTCATGCCTCACATTCACCCATCCATGCAAAGTACTAACCTCCCCGTCAGGAGCAGTTAGGGGTTAAGGGTCTCGCTCAAGTGACACTTTGACACGCTGCCCCGGCGAGGGGCGGCAGTGGCTCAGGTAGTAGAGCGGTCCTCTGGTAATCAGAAGGTTCCCGGTTCAATTCCCACTCCTCCCGGCAGCGTGTCCTTGAGCAAGACATTTAACCCCTAATTGCTCCCGATGGCACCTTGCATGGTTGCCTCCACCGCCTGTGAGTGAATTGGTGCATGTGAGGAACAACATTGTAAAGCGATTTGGATACAATCTCTATATAAATGCACCATTTCTATTTACCATTTCCCCAGCAGGAGCCAGAATGGAACCAGGAACCTTCTGATTAGCAGATGACAGCTCTACCTCCCGAGCTACTGTTACAACCTGTGGGCTCTGTTTCTCTTTGGTCCAAGAAGGACACATCTTTATTATGTTTCCCCTGGGGGGGGGGGGGGGGGGGGGGGGGGGGGGGGGTAGTAATTGATCACTCTCTGCTATTATGTTTGCCTGGCCTTTATATTATGCTCAACAGGGAGTGATTCAGATACGGAGCCTTGAAGCCAACAAAATTATGTTCATATTCACGCTCAATAAAATCCTTATTTAAATACGTGAGTTGTCTGACTGGAATGTGGTGATGTCTGTTTCTGTATGGAATGTCTCCATAAATCTACATGGATTTATATTATTTCTTGTGTTTTTCCAAGGTATTCCACTGGTTTGTTTATTCATATACCTGAGGGAAGACTTTATGATATAGCATGCTGTAACATGCCGTAATGCAAACACATTTTAAATACCACTGTATCTCATTTTCTCTCATGTGCCTTACAGAAAAGCCACACTCTTCTCTTCTCTTCTCTTCTCTTCTCTTCTCTTCTCTTCTCTCTCTTCTCTTCTCTTCTCTTCTCTTCTCTTCTCTTCTCTTCTCTCTCTTCTCTTTCTCTTCTCTTCTCTTCTCTTCTCTTCCTTACAGAAAATGAATCTTCACACAGGAATTGTGTCTTTGGAACACCAAACGTGTATTCTGATCACATTGATATTTTAAAGCGAAGTTTCAAGTTCGCGAGATCACGCAAGAATCAACTTAGCTTCAAGTTATGCACTTGAGACTGAACCACAGTATTCTGACCAATCAGCATCCTTTGAGGAACTACTGGCAACTACGGGCAAAGATACTCTGTCCCATATCTTAGACTTTTTCTGTGTTTTATTTGAAGTCTTTGTGGTTTTAAGTACCAAAAACCATCTCAATATACTGTAGTTTTACATCTCTTAAGCATCTCTCGGGAGCTCTACCAAGAACAGGCTGTTCTGTGGCTCATTAATATCAGTCACTTACTTGTAATATCAATATCACTAGTTCCACGATGGAATGATCTCTTGGTGCCTTCTTCTGCATACAGGGTTGGACGGTGGGCCTTGTTGAGGGCCGACATATGCAATGAGCATATAGTTGTGACATCACAACTCACAGAAGTCAAAGTGGCTTGTTTAACCTCTTAAGCCCTAGACATATTTTCTGAAAATGTGCCTAAAAGTACATACCCAAGCAAGATTGCTCCACTTCTACAAGGTCCATTTGATATGTTCTAGGGACATCTATGGACCTCAGGTGTCAGAAATATTGTGTCTGTTACTATGCTTGAGTAAATTGTAATGAACCAAAGGAGAATATAAATTATTATTATTTAAAAAAATTATCCATATTTGACGGTGAATAACACCATGCTAACATTGACCAACAGGTTTTTTGTAGTACTGATTTTAGTACCACCAGGCGCCTGTTAGAGGGCAGCAAAGACCATGACCATTCTTTAAATTGGTTTGGCAGTTTGCTATCTGAAAGGACTCAGACTGTTGTTGCAAATGGACTTAAATCAAGCACTCTTAAAATCAGCAAGGGTGTCCCGCAAGGGTCTTTCCTGCCTCGACTTTTTTTACACTTTATATTAATAACATGCTTTCTCCCATTCCTCACTGTAAGTTACATTATTATGCAGATTACACAATATTTTACTGTGTGGGAGCTGACGTTAAAGTGGCTGCTTCTAACTCACAGTCGGCTTTTAATTCGCTCCAACTAGCTCTTAGAGACCATTTTAACTCTGATACAATTAAATGTATTGTATTTTCTAGATCACACAGGCCCCATCCAAGCATTACCATTCACTCCCTCCAAGGCATGCAGATTGAAATGGTTGACTCCTATAAATACCTGGGTTTTTGGCTGGATAGCAGTCTATCCTTCCAAACACATGTTGAGCACCTCATCAAAAAGTTGATAGGTCAGATTGGTTTTCTCTTCAGAAACAAATCATGTTTTTCCACAGCTAGCAGAAAACGTATTTACAGTCATCTATTTTATTTGTCCTTAATTATGAGGATGTTCTCTATGTGCATGAGGCACCCTCCACCTTGAAGCCCCTAGACGCTATTTATCACAGCACACTTAATTTGTATCACCAATGATGGGTTTCTGACCCACCACTGTATGTTATATGGGAAGGTGGGGTCGCCTTCCCTTGATACAGGAAGAGAACAACCCTGTATATTATTTGTTTATAAAGCTTTGTCTGGTAAACTCCCCCAGTACCTGTGTTCACTGCTGATAGGGTCATGGAACAACATACTCACTCACAAGCTCTTGTTCGCCTTGATGCTCCTCGAGTGAACACCAAGGCAGGAGAAAGTGCTTTTAGTTTTTATGCCCAGCAAAGGTGGAATAAACTGCAGGCCACTCTTAAATTGGATACACTTGTGTTTTTAAAATCATTTAGTGTTCATATTGAAGACATGCTATGTATGGACTGTGCATGCTTATCTTAGCTGTTAACTTAATGTAAATAAAAACAGTTAAAGCAACGCTATTTACGTCTTCAGAGATTTGGTGGTAACTAAGCGCATTTATAAATGGTTGTCATTGCCAGCGTCTCAGGTGATGGGCAGCAGTAATTGTTGCCTTGCAAAGGCATCGTAATGTCAGGCGTGCTCGTGAAAGAATATTTCTAATGAGAATATCACTTTTTGATTTAAACTAGACCGAAATCATCCGGAGACACAGGTTGCCAGCTCAAGCAATATTTTATCTACTCCATGAAATCAAGGATGATATTGAGCCAGCCACCCAGAGATCCCATGCAATCTTATTTATTATTTAAATATTGTTATTTAACATTGTTGGCTTCCCCAATGTTGTCACGGCTATTGACTGCATGCATGTTCCAATTGTATACAGGTAGTGTGCAACGCCAGTATTATAATAACGAATGTGGTTGCCAAATTCCCTGGGTCTGTGCACGTCAGCTAAATTCTTAGGAACAGCAGTCTATACGGAATGATGCAAGACATGGATGACACAAATGTTTGTGGTGTAATATTCATTGCAAATGTATGGGGGGGAAATATGTGCTTTTGTATAGGTGACAGGGGCTACAAACTCCAGCCATCCATGGCTGATGACTCCTGTGCGTAATCCTGCCAACGTCAGAGAGGCTGCATAATCGGGCTCGCATCTGAACATGCGGTGTGATCGAGCGCACATTTGGCATCTTAAAAAGCCGGTTTAGATGCCTGGATCGTAGTGGTGGGGCAATGCTATACAGTCCCCCCAAAGCACATCACTCCTTAGGTTAGGTAAAAATCACAATACAGATAATAGAACCTGCACACTCATATGCTCCAGAATAAACTTTTAATTTATAATGTTTCGTAAGGTCCATGAGGAGTAGATGCTGGAAACACGGTCAATGAAACATTTATTCTGGATTATATGATAATGTGGGTTCTATTCTCTAAACAATAAATACAACTTTCTCACTCAAAAGCTATTCCTAAATGAGAAGATATTTTCACTGGCACAATGCCTAACTTCAGTCTAAAGATTCAGCACCATGGACAGGTCTGCTCAAAATTATTTATTTGGGAATGACATGCCAAACAAATGCAATGGTGAAAGATAGTGACAAAAACAAAGGATGCAATATGTCATGAAAATACAAACTAAGCAGGTTTACGAAAATAAACGATATACAATACGAAATAAACAAAATACAAATGTTGTATTTTTTAGAGTTTTGTGCGTACCAACTGTTGGTGCATTTAATGTATATGACCGTCAGTCACTCATAGACATTGGATTACGGGAAACTTACCAACTGGATTACTCGCTGGATCAGCTTTCCGAACCGCATCAATGGCCTGAAGAAATTCTCCGGAGATTAGGACCAGACCCTTTGTTCCCAGAGCCCAGGAAAAGACGACGAGGAAAGAGGGCTGGGATCCGTAACAGGCTGAGATCCAGACGCCACCGTACACCACTGCCCAGTATATTGCTAGCCAATGTACAATCAATAGACAATAAACTGGATGACATCCGAGCAAGGATTCAATATCAAAGAGACGTTAGGGACTGCAATGTCCTTTGCTTCACCGAAACATGGCTCACACCGGAGGTTCCAGATCACGCAATTCAACCAGCGGATCACTTCTTTATCCATCGCAAGGATCGGTCATCAGAGTCCGGTAAACAACGTGGAGGAGGTATTGCCTTCATGTTTAACAAAAATTGGAGTGATCCAACGAACGTGAAGGAATTATCCAACCACTGCTCCCCAGAACTGGAATATATAACCATCAAGTGTCGTCCTTTCTTCCTCCCGAGGGAGTTAACGGCGATCGTCCTGATCGGAGTGTATATTCCACCGCAAGCCAGCAACAAGGTTGCGCTCTCCAGACTACACGACGAGGTAAATAGAATACAAGTGGCTAACGTTAACGCCGCCATTTTAGTACTGGGAGATTTCAATAGCGCCAATCTGAGAAAGGTATTGCCTGACTTCTATCAGCATGTGACTTGCAACACCAGAGGCGGTAACATCCTAGATCACTGTTACACGCAATTTAAAGGTGGCTACAAGGCTCATTCTGATAGTGGCTTTGGTAAATCAGATCACGCGTCAATTTTTCTTTCACCAAAGTACAAACAGAGAATTAAAAGTACTCCCGTAGTCTCGCGAGAGGTGCAGAAATGGGATCTGACGTCAGAAGAGACGATCCGGTCAGTGTTTCACCACACAGACTGGATTGTGTTCCGCGACACAGATAACATTAATGCCTACACGGAGACAGTGCTGGACTATGTTTGTACTAGGGTGAAAGAAACAATCCCCACTACCAAAATGAAAGTTTACCCAAATCAAAAACCCTGGGTAGACAAATCCGTCCGTGAAGCTCTGAGAGAGCGCACCAAAGCATACAATGACGGCCTAGTGGCAGGCAACATGAATGACCACAAGGTGGCGCGACACAACGTAAGGAGGACAGTGTCAGAGGCCAAACGGCGCTACAGGGATAAAATTGAACTCCAGTTTGAACAAGCTGACTCTAGAGCTATGTGGCAGGGGCTCAAAACGATGACAGACTACAAAGGCGCCTCCCTCAAACTGAACAGTGACATCTCCTTAGCAAACGACCTCAATACCTTCTATGCGAGGTTTGATGCTGGTAATAACAACACCAGCTCACAAGCCTCGGCAATGGGGGGGGGGGGGGGTCGGCTGCTGATGGAGGCGCAGTGTTCAGGGTAACAGAGCATGAGGTGAGGCGGACCTTTAAAAAAGTGAATATCAGGAAGGCAGCAGGTCCGGACGGCATCCCCGGCCGCGTCCTAAAAGTCTGTGCCGACCAACTGGCCCCAGTATTCACTGACATATTTAACCTGTCCTTAGAACAGGCTGTCATCCCCACCTGCCTGAAGAAGTCCACTATTATCCCTGTACCCAAAAAATCCAAGCCTGCTTGCCTCAACGACTACCGCCCTGTAGCTCTCACCTCCATAGCCATGAAGTGCTTTGAGAAGCTAGTAAAGGGCTACATCTGCTCCTCCCTCCCCATCAACATGGACCCCCTGCAATTTGCATACCGCCCCAACAGGTCCACGGAGGACGCCATATCCCATGTGCTGCACACAGCAGCATCACACCTGGACAAAAGGCAGGGGAACTATGTGAGAATGCTATTCATCGACTACAGCTCGGCATTCAATACCATAGTCCCCTCCATACTCATAGCCAAGCTCAGGGACCTGGGCTTGGGCTATGACCTCTGCCAGTGGGTCTTGGACTTCCTGACTGGCAGACCCCAGGTGGTGAGAGCAGGCAACTGCACCTCCTCATCCATCACCCTCAACATAGGGGCCCCCCAGGGCTGTGTTCTGAGTCCCCTCCTCTACTCCCTGTACACACACGACTGTGTGGCTCAGCGGAGTAGCAATACAATCGTCAAATTTGCTGACGACACAGTGGTGGTGGGCCTGATCTCTGCCAACGACGAGAGGGCCTACCTGGAAGAGGTCAAGGTCCTGGCGGGATGGTGCCAGGAAAACAGCCTCTCCCTGAACGTCAGCAAAACAAAGGAGATGATTGTGGACTTCAGGAGGTCGGGGGTCAAGGACTACAGCCCCCTCAGCATCGACGGGGCACCGGTTGAGAGAGTCAACAGCTTCAAGTACCTCTGAGCCTACATATCCGAGGACTTGACATGGACCACACACATTAACAGTGTGGTGAAGAAGGCACGACAACGCCTCTACTTCCTCAGGCGCCTAAGGCAGTTCCAAGTCAGCCAGAAGATCCTTAAGAACTTCTACTCATGTACAATAGAGAGCATCTTGACCGGCAACATCACCTCCTGGTTTGGGAATAGCACTGCAAAAGACCGAAGCAGACTACAAAGAGTGACACGTTCAGCCGAACGCACAATTGGAGGGGGGCTCCCCACCCTCCAGAACATTTACTACAAGCGTTGCAAGGGCAAGGCTAAGATAATCATTAAAGACTCCAGTCACCCGAACAACTGCCTCTTTGAACTGCTGCGGTCAGGCAAGCGATACCGGAGTCTCAAGGCGAGCACAGAAAGACTCAGAAGTAGCTTCTATCCCCAGGCCATCAGGCTGCTAAACGAACAATGAATGAACACTACACAACAACAACCACCAAACGCACATAGCACACACATCCACACGCACACACTCACTTTAAACAAATACACTGTAGCACCCACACCACAAGGATTGCACTACAACTCGTACACCTTACTGTAAATTGTACCTACAATTGTACCTCATCCCATTTCTGCTTTGCACTAGATAGTACTGTACATTAGTACACTGCATAGTATTGTGTATTGTATATTATATGGTAACTCAGAACATTGTACATATGTCTATACCGAACACTGTGACCTCATTTTCTTCTTCTAAATTCATGCTATATTATGTTATTATGTTATTTGATACTATCTTGTCTAGCACAGTCTCTGGAGCGTAACAGTAAGAAGCATTTTGTATGAAAGTATTCTGTACTTCTGTATGACAACTATTAAAGAACTTGAACTTGAAAAAATACTGTTATGTCTATGCCTCATTTTGGGTTTATATTTTCCCCTTCCTGATATCTGTCAACAGCGCTGCCAGGTGCAAACTGCTCCGCGAGCCAACTGCGCTGGAGCAAATCAGCAGCAAATTGCACACCTATGGGCGTGTTTGCGCTAGTATATCATCCGCGCAATTTCTTTCGTGAATAGCTCGCAAAGACGGAGCAGATAGCGTGCGCTAATCGTGCACAGTTAAGGGTGATATTAATGCCACGCAATCCATATGAATTCGCCCCTGAGCATTTTGATACTTTCACAGTATCCACATAGCACCTGTTCCAAACAGTTTCAAAGGACGACTTCCCAGATGGTTCTATGTAACAGACCATCTAGGCCCAGGGTGGCCAACCCACGGCTTGCAGCTCGTCAATGTGCGGCCGCTCCATCCTCTCTAGAAAGCAGGCAAATGCAACCAATCAGAAGGCGTGGATTGTTCAGATTTTACACTGCCTTCACCCGCCTCCGATTTTGATTGACAGTCGATTCGGCCACCCGAGAGTGCGCGTCACCTGCCTCTGCTGTGCTCACCAATCGGAAGCGCTTATTTGCTTTTTCACTTCCGGAAAGTCCACCATTGCTCTACCCGAAAGTAAACCTGACTGACGTGCCGGCAACTTTTCAGAGAAGTAAGTTATTCTAGTCTAATATGACACATATTATATTACTATTGCAATTGATAAAATCTAGGTAACGGTAATGCCACAAAACGAATGCCGTTGTTAATCAGACAGTGATCAGACTGTGCGTGTGTGTGTGTGTGTGTGTGTGTGTGTGTGTGTGTGTGTGTGTGTGTGTGTGTAGGTGTGTGTGTGTGTGTGTGTGTGTGTGTGTGTGTGTGTGCGCTTTCCGTGGCTTACCATGTATGGTAAATGTACATATTCAGGTATGACATATATATATATATATATATATATATATATATATATATATATATATATATATATATATATATATATATATATATATATATATTACTATTCCTTTTTTTTTATCCACTTTTTCTCCCATTTTTCTATATTTTCTCCCATCCCAATTTCGTATCATCCAATTCAACCCTCCCCTGTCACGAACGCTGTTTCTTGCCTCCCACAAGCCGGCTGCAATGTGGACTAAGTCATACATAGCACAAGTCCCCTCCGGTACTTGAGGTAACAGCAGTCGCATCTTTTCACCTGCGCAGCTCGATCTCTCAGTGTCGAGGAGTAACGCGTGGGAGGCTCACGCTGCCCCCGACACTTCCTGATTCTACTGCGCAGGCGCACCAACCGACTTGTAGGAGTCGCTTGTTCACAACGTTCAATCCCCACCCTTCAGTTTTCCCTCCCCGTAATACGGCCAATGTGTATTACTGCGGACGACCAGCTAAACTGAAAACAATGTGGAGAGCTGGATTCGAACACGCGAATCCTAGCGTCTCCACACTGGTGGCGAGTGCCTTGCCCACTACACCACCTAGCCGCCACTATATATTACTATTCCTATTGCTAAATCCAGGTAAGGTTAATGCCACAAAACGAATGCCTTTGTTAATCCGAACGTTATTTGCGTTATAACCAATGTGTGTGTGTGTGTGCAGGGGTGTAGCTCCAGATTCTGGGCCCCATGAAAGAATGTATTTGTAGGCCCCCAGTGAAAGCGAGCGCGCATAAGCGTGCGAGCGAAAAAATTTTTGGCCATTTTTTTATTGATGAAAACGCATAATATGGTTTTTACCTATACATTCGGATCAGCAGTTCAGCACCTGCACTGTTGGTGGGTGAGCCTAGTAAAGGATGTCGCATTGCGTTCATCTTCAATGAATGGACCAATGCAATAGTCTACCAAAGCCCCCCCTCTCTCTCTATATATCTCTCACACACACACACACACACACACACACACACACACACACACACCACACACACACACACACACACACACACACACACACACACACACACACACACACACTTCAGAAACAAACATAGTATCAATGAGAGCATCAATAATACACCTGAGTGATGTCTAGTAAAAAAAAAAAAAAAAAAAAATGTGGGCCCCCCCCCCAGTGCTGGGCCCTTGGAATCATCCTAAGCTACCCCCCCCCAGCTACGCCCCTGTGTGTGTGTGTGTGTGTGTGTGTGTGTGTGTGTGTGTGTGTGTGTGTGTGTGTGTGTGTGTGCCCGTGCTTGTCAGCATTGTCACAATATAGCAGTGCACATAATGCATGTGATAAATGAAAGCAAACTTGAACTTCTTCTTATTTTAGACTGAGGTGCCTTTGGATTTTTAGCCCTGTTAAAAAAGACATTAGCAACTTCAGAGGCCAGAGGGTGGGACCTATAAACACATTTACTATCCAATAGCATTGTTAGGCTGAACAACAGGACCCATTGACTATGCACATGTGCTTAAAACATTTTAAATAAACATTTACAGAGTTTTTTTTTATTGCTAAAAGTGATGTAATTTTGCAACCAAGGGTCTCACAGGGTAGGCCTACTTATGAAGGGTGCCGTGACTGAAAAATAGGTTGATAAACGCTGGTATATATAGTGTGGCTCTTTGTGGTACCACAGTCATTTTTGTGGCTCTTAGTCTCTGACTGGTTGGCCACCCCTGATCTAGGCGGATCAGGTTACGTACACACATGGGAGCAAGTTGTTCAACCAGTCACCGTCCATTCATTTTCAACTTGCCCAAGCAACGCCAAAGGGAATCCAGGTGATATTACGGCAGTCAGCGCATTTTTTATTTTTTTGAACAAATGTTTTTTATTTTCCCTTTTTTTTTGCATGAAACAAGACAAACAATACAGTAACAGTAATAATCAATGATAAATCACAGGACAATAACAGAAATAATAATAACAATAATGACAGTCCAGTAATTAAATCAGAATGAATGTAGATTAAAAGACATACAAATTATAAATACAATACATGGGCTCTTGCTCGCTCGCCCCGCCCCCCCCCCCCCCCCCCCCCCCCCCCCCCCCACCCCCCCCCCACCCCACCCCCCCCTCAGGACCCCCACTTGGACTATACATCCACTACTTCATTTAACATCAGAAAATTACAAATTTATATGCGTTCCTTTATCTTCTCCACCACAATCTACCCAGACTGCTATGCTGGCTTCATTAACACCTAAAATTCGTGCAGTGGATATCTCTAGATAAATCACATCGAGATAGGTAAGAAACAGTGGAGGCTGCTGACCAAATTTTTAGGTGAAGCACAAATTATTATATTATATTATATATTAAATTATATTTTTAAAACATCCCCCACTGTGTGTCAGTGGTCAGTGGACACAGATGAAAACATATTAATATTAGATGACAGCGGACCTGACCAGATGAAAACATATTAGGTGACAGCGCACCTGACCAGATGAAATCATATTAGGTGACAGCGCACCTGACCAGATGAAATCATATTAGGTGACAGCGCACCTGACCAGATCAAAACATATTAGGTGAAGGTGAAAAGGAAGTCACAGACTCATACCCCCCCCCGACACTCAACTAACCGCCTCGGACAGTCCTTCATACCAGTGGCCATCAGGCTCCACAACAGTGGGCAGGGACTGCTGCCAGACATCGACCTAGAACTAATAGGAACCCAAGTAGGACAATAACACTACCTTATGCATACTGCACCTTATGTGGATACTGTGATACTGTGAATAATGAATAATGTATATTTCAGTTAGTTAGATAGTAAATTATAACACTACCTTATGCATACTGCACCTTATGTGACACTGTGCAAATATATTTCAGTTAGTTAGATAGTAAATTATATTGACATTTGTTTACACTGCTTGTGTTGTTTTCACTACCTGTACCCCCCCCCCTTCCCCCATGCTGCTATGATGCCTGAATTTCCCCAAGGGGATCAATAAAGGAATATCTTATCTTATCTTAAAAGGAAAGATGAAATTACCTACCTGGGTTCCATCCTATAGAGGCAAATCTTTCCTGTGACAAAATGGGATCCAATGTAACAAAACGAAGTCAACCAACGAACTAGATTCCTGTACCGGATCTCCTCTCTGGTAAACAAGAATACCTTGAAGACTCTAAGGCTGCGGTTAGACTTTTGTTTAGTTTTCAGATGAGTTTCGCTTTTCCAGGTCGCAACGTAGGTAGGCAACGTAGGTAGGCGAGTCACACTTTCGTTTTGTCACCTGAGCACAGTGATGTAGTACACTGCCAAAGCAGTAGATGGCAGTAGGTGGCGAACATGAAGGCAATTTTCAACCAATCAGAACTTGAATGTGCCAATACACTTCCTGCAAAGAAATGTCAACACGCCGCCATCTTTAAATGCCTTTGCTATTTAGCCAATGCAGCACTTATTTTTCAGCAAAGTGTAATAAAAGTGCAATAAACAAAACAGATACATGCACTGTGTGTTCTGCCTCTCATTTGTTGATGAAACAAAACTATCATCAACACAATTGACCACCAAGAGTGGAGTTTAATCTCATCTGCGCTAATTTTGTTAGCTTACATGCTAACGCGATAGGAATATGCCATTATAACAGTATAGCATTGTGGCTAGAAGCTAACATTTAGCTCACGTTAACCAGCCAGAACCAAAGTGATGATATCGGGAGCTATCAGTAGCTAGATAACATTAGAGACAACGCCTCGTGTATTAAACAAAAGTGAATAGATGACTGGGCCATTTTGTTTAATGCTTGTTAAGATTGAAAGAGGAGCTTGAGCTAACAGGGTCTGATAGCTAACGCTAGCTCACGTTAACCAGCTGCTCATGCAATCGGTAATGCTAGCAGAATGAATGGATGTAAACTTTATTTAACATATTGCATAATGGGTACAATACAATACGGCTCAATACAAACAATTGTTAAGGGAATGCAGGCTGTTGTAGCTTGGACTGGGGTCCTTATAACAATAACTTGACAACACATGGTAGCTGCAGCTATTTGGGACAGCTCTGTTGTCACCGGAAGGGCACGCAGATGTTATCTACTGCGCATGGGCGTTGAGCAACAACGGCTCCGTGCAGATTACACGACAAGTTGTCGGCGAGTTTTTGGCGTTATTCCAAAACGGAAACACAATTTAGCGTTTTCAGTAGGGCCAAAACGTTTCCTGCCAAAACGCCATTTCTATCTAATAGGGACAGCAAACGTATTCAAAAAACGACCACAAAAACACTAGTCTGACCATGGCCTAACAGGAGCACTCATTCAAGGGTACTACGACTATGCTTGCACCTCATGGTACCAAAGCACCTCAAAGGCACTAAAAACAAGATTACAAACATCACAAAACAAACTGGTCAGACTACTGCTTGACCTTACTCCAAAAACCCACCTCACCCCTGCCCACTTTGACAACGTAGGATGGCTTAGAGTAGATGACAGAGTATAGCAACTTGCAATGGGCCTGGTCTACAAGATACACTACACCACTATACCCATGTGCATGTCGAAATACTTCCCAAAGGTCAGTGAATACCACGACCACAACACCAGAGGGAGTTCCACAAATCATGTTCAACCCAGATAAAATAATTGAAAAAGTTAAAAAAAATAAAAATAAAAAATGTAATAAAAGAAAAATCATCATAACTTAGTAATGAGATTGCATATGTCTATGAATCGATATTGCGATTCTGTTTTGATTAATTGCCCAGCCCTACAGTGTGTACAGTAAGTTAGCTTGGTGATCATCATTGTGATGTAGGCTAAGCTGGCTAGCTACTGTTAGCATACAAGCTTTTACAAACACTGTAGCCTACTTACTTTTTCATCCACAACTTTTTTTCTGATCCAGATGCATAAGTCCACTTCTTCATGTTGCTCAGTTGCTGGTTTATACTTCGGTCCTAATGTTGGCGCAAAGTTTAATTTAGCCTGCCCTACTGTGTTACAGCTGTACAGCTTACTAAACTATCCTTGCTCTTTCAATGCTGCACACAGTCAAAACAGTCCAGCTGCAGCTCTGTAGGTTAGGTTTAGCTCTGGCCAATCTCAAGTTTCTCAAGTTTCTTTATTAGTTGTCATACAGAAGTACAGAATACTTTTATACAAAATGCTTCTTTCTGTTACATTTTGTATAAAAGTATTCTGTACTTCTGTATGACAACTAATAAAGAAACTTGAGAAACTTGAGATTGGCCCCAGCTAAACCTAACCTACGGACCTGCAGCTGGACCCATTTTGACTCTGCAATGCAGCAACCTCTGATTGGATTTTCAAGGCTGCCAATCATATTCAACCTCCGTTTATTGGATGTCAAGGGCTGTCAATCATTCAATCCCCCATTCAATGGCAAGAGTTTAACTGCACAGACCGTGCTTAGATGACGTTAATAGCCTATTTTGATTGGCTATTATTTATTATTTATTTATTCCTGGGTCAACCTGTGCAGCCATCTGCACGAATATACTGCAGTCATTACTGCAGTGCAGGCCTGCTCAGAGCTGGCAATTTTGGCAATTTTTGAAGAAAGAAAAAATTCACTGGCATTAGAAAAAACATTTCTAATAAAAATAATAATAATAATAATAATTAAAAAAAAATATATATATATATATATATATATATATATGTACATTAATAATAATTATGAATTATGAGTGAATTTGTGTTTCACGTGTTGTCATAGAGAAACCTCCACTGGTAAGAACCCATACCTTCCGGCACATTTTATCCGGTTGAATCCAGCGTGACGCTATCAACTTTTTGGCAGCCGTAAGACCCGCCAAAATGAGTCTCTTTACATGTACAGAGGTCGATAACTGAGAAACATCATTCAACAACAATACAGAAGGCAGTGTAGGTATGGTCAGAGACAAAAATTCTGATAATTGAGTGGTGACATTTTCCCAGAAAGTCTTGACAGGAGGGCATTCCCAATACATATGCATATATGTACCAATAGCATCGTTTGAACACAAGGAGCATCGAGAGTCCGGTCTGAGACCCATTAGGTGCAATCGTCTAGGGGTCAGGTAAGTCCTATGCACAAAATTAAGATTAATCTGTTGGTGATCTGGGTTGCGTGATGATAGCCGGACATTTTCCCAGACTGCATCCCAATCAAAATCTACTTCCAGGTTTGGGATATCCTTTCTCCAAACCGAGTCTAGGGGAAGGACCTTATATGAGGACGTAAGTAAGTGGCGATAAAAGTCAGAGACGAAGCCTGTCGACGTCTCCTTGTCATAAAAGAATTTGTGAAATCTGTGGTGCTCAAGTGGAATATCTAATGGGACTCTGTGAGCCCTCAGAGCTGCTCTTATTTGTAGATAGAAGAGATAAGTGGAACTGGTGAGGTTAAATTTGTTGAATATATCTCGATAACTGCGGAGACCATGGTCATCGAAGATATCCCCCAATGTGTGTATGTCTTTCTTTTCCCATCCAGGATATCTGATAGGTTGTTGTGCAATAAGGAGAATGCCTGTGCCATTCATGGTGGTTAGTACACTTTTTCTGTGTGTCATGCCATATCCGGATCACATGTGTAATAAGAGGGCCAAACCTCAAGTTGCATTGTTTAATTGATAAGTTGGTGTACACTATATCCTGCAGTCTATGTGGTGCCACTATGTTCTCCTCTAATGGTCTCCAGGATACCGATGCTTGAGAATCAAACCAGGTGATCAGTGGTCTTAAAGAGAACGCTTTAAAGTAATAGTAGAAGTCTGGAAAGGTTAAACCCCTGTCGGTTTTATTTCTCTGTGCAGTGGATCTTTTTAATCATGGACGTTTGTTGTTCCAAATAAATTGATATGCAGCAGAGTGTAGTTTTTGCCAGTAACCAACGGGAGGGGGTAACGGCAACATCGAGCTGATATAGTTAATTCTGGGCAAAACATTCATCTTAACTATTGATGCTCGGGCCTGTAATGAGTTTTTTTATTTTGACCATCTGCCGAAGTCATTTGTGATCCTGTCTAGCAATCCGGAGTAATTATACTTCACCGTTTGGCTTATCATAGGGAATATTTCAACTCCAATACATCTAAAGTGTTCTACCATGGGTATATTTGCTGGGAGGGTGGTAGCCTTCGCAGTCACATTGAGTGGAAGGAAGGCCGATTTTGGCCAGTTTATCTTAAATCCAGATAGATTACCAAAATCATCTATTACTTTTAGAAGATGAGGTAGGGAGGTGGCAGGGTTTTGCATGAACAAGATTACATCGTCTGCATATAAGCTAATGTGATGCTGTGTGCCCTTAATTGAGATTGGTGCTATGGACTGGGATTGTCTTATGTACTGTGCTAAAGTTTCTAGGGATAGAGCAAATAGTCCGGGACTAAGAGGATAACCCTGTCTAGACGAGCGCAACACAGGTAAGAGTGGAGAGCAGAATTTACCTGTTAAAATCATGGCCGATGGATCTGTATATAGTACTTTGATCATATGAATGAACCCATCACCTAACCCCATCCTTCTAAATACTGCCCATAAATAAGACCATTCCAACCTGTCAAAGGCTTTCATCGCGTCTAAGGATAATACAGCCATAGGAGGCGCGGCATCCTTGCTGGCATCTATGACATGCAGTAACCGTCTAATATTATCCGTGATCAGCCGGCCTCTTATGAAGCCTGTCTGATCAGGGTGAACTAAAGATGTCATATGCTTTTGAAGTCGGATGGCTAGTACGTTAGCGTACAGCTTGAGATCGGTTCCAAGGAGGCTTAAGGGTCTATAACTGCCGCATTCTGTGTGGTCCTTATCTTTCTTAAGTAGGACAGATATGAGTGCCATATTGACATCCCTGGAGAAGTTTCCCTCTTTGACTGAGTATAACGCATTTGTTGCCCTTGAAAAAAGTTGACCGCTGCTGAACTTCTGGCTAATCAGATTTTTTTGCGCCGCCTCATGACAACCGTAAATAAATGTTCTGTCTACCGCGACCAGAATGGCTGAAATGATTCCCACTTCTCCGAGCAAGAGAAGTTGATCTCATCCATTAAAAGTGTCCCAGTGCTCTACAACTTTTGCTTGAAAGACTACAGAAATGCATTCCCTCTGTCAAAACGTTGCTGCTCCCAGAGACCATTACGGAGATACAATCAGAGCTTCCCACACTGCCCGCAATATATCAGAACAGGATGACCCGTGAGGACAGGCTGCTCACTCTGTGTACGCCTGCACGCTGGCAGGTTCTTCCCCTATCTTCTCCACCATCTCCACTGCAGGAAATCATTATCTGTGTTTTACCAAACAAGAACACCACCAGCCGACATCAACCGGCCTGGATTACACAGACATCAACTGGGCGTGCAGACTGTCAACCAGGATATCAGCTATACCAGCTCCTCATTCACTGCCTAGTATTTCCTGACCCCTTTTAAAATGGAAGGCAATATTGGATTTTTCTCATATTGCTGATTGATCTCTTTGATCTCTAGCAAATAGAACAAACCCTCAATATAGGTAATGGCTGGGATGTTATTATGAGCAGTCAGTGAATGATACCAATGTAATGCTGGGTATACAGACCATGGGGTAAGGAGGTAGGGAGGTTGACTTTCCTCAACTCTTCTTTTGTCTGTTTTGATTACCTGTCTGCCTGTCCATCCATCTGTCTGTGTCTCTCCAACAGATTGAACAAATACGCACCTATGTAATAGTTGTAATAGGCCGTAAAAGAGATCTCATCAAAAATAATGGTGAGTCTGCCTACAGGGAGGAGGTCCAGCATCTGGCAGCATGGTGTGCCAACAACAACCTGGCCCTCAACACCAAAGAAAACCAAGGAGCTCATTGTGGACTTCAGGAAGAACAGAGCTGGCGTATCAATGGGACAGAGGTTAAGAGTGTCTTCCAGCTTCAAAATCCTGACAATTAATGCTTGTATATCTTATCGTGTGTTGTCATGTTTGTTTATATGTTTGTTTAAAAAATAATAAAAAAATAAAATACAAAATCCTGAGTGTCCATGTCTCCGAGGACCTTTCCTGGACCCTCAATACCCTGACACTGGTCAAGAAAGCTCACCAGCGTCTCTCCTTCCTGAGGAGACTGAGGAAAGCCCACATGTTTCCTCAGATTCAGATGAACTTCTACCAGTGCACCATAGAAACCATACTCACTAACTGCATGACTGGTCTCAACATCCCTCTCTCTCTCTCCCTCTCATACACTCTCCATATAAACCCTAAGCTATGTTGCCCTTATCGTACAAAAATAACCTGAACCTTCTTACTGTCTTTTACTATATGTACTTTACTACTATGGCTATATTACCATGTGCTATGTACTATGCTACTATATACTATACTACTACCTACTATACTAATATGTCTATACTACTACCATGCACTCAGAGTGTAGCACTCAAATTCAACATTGTTTGGCAAACAATACCACTGACCCTTAGCTGCTAGAGGTGTACCCCTCCTGCCGACTTGTTGTTCACAATTTCTAAGTCACTTTGGATAAAAGCATCAGCTAATGTAAATTATGTAAATTTAAATGTAAACTCTGAACTCTGTTATCTATACTCAATCAATACTAGTCTACTGCCTACAACTGCCTTACACTGTACTCATAGCCAGTGTAACGAGTAAAGTAAGGCTTTACAATTCCCCAAATAGTAATTATATAACAGCTACCAATCCAAGTAACTTTGCTGCATTACTGGGTTACATTGTTGCCAGAATGCATTTAATTTTTTTATACATATAACATTAGATGGCGTTTATAATACGTGTGCTCGCAAGCTGGCAGGTCAGAGCAAGGTCATGCCGGCTACTACTAGCCAGAAAGCAGCATGGAGGGTGGAGGGAGGTAACGTTACACATTCAATAGCTGTCGGTTGTAAACTATGTGGGGGGAGCCAAACATTTTCAACCGCAAAAACATCTAATTTGATGAAGCATCTGACACGGCACTCTGCTACTAAGGACTCTCTACCTTGCCTATATTACTACCGACTATGCTAATATGTCTATACTACTATGCATTCAAGACGGTAGCACTCAAGTTCGACACTGTTTGACAAACAATGTTACTTACCCTTAGCTACCAGATACACACACACATAACCCCCCTGCCCTCTCCTCTCAGCGCGTCTGATGTCCACTGCTGGTGTGTGAATGTGTGAGTGAATAGGTGTTACATAGGTAGGTTGGCCATCATTATTATTGTATTTGTTCCATTTATTGTAACCGTGTCATACATGTAAACATCAGGTTAGTATAGGTTATTTTGTATTTACGTTTATAGTTGATATTTCGTTTCTATTTCCCTTTCTCAGGTACTTAGAACGTCACAAGAATGCCTGTTGCTTGACTCCAGCTGAGGCCCATTACTCATTAAGGGGCGGGTGGATAAAACCTGAGATCACAATTATTCATGCTGAAGGGGCTGTAGTTCCTTGCCCCAGACCTCCTAAAATCCACAATCAGTTATTTGGTTTTGCTGACGTTCAGGGAGAGGCTGTTCTGCTTGCACCACCAGCACCAGGTTCTCCACCTCTCCCAGGCAGGCCCCCTCGTCGTTTGCAGAGTTCAGGCCCGCCACAGCTGTGTCGTCAGCAAACCTGCCTATTGTGTTGCTGTTGTGCTTTGCCACACAGTCATGCGTGTAAAGCGAGTAGAGGAGGGGGCTCAGAATACAGCCCTGGGGGACACCTGTGTTGAGAGTGATTGATGAGGAGGTACAGTTACCTGCTCTCACCACTTGGGGTCTTACTGTCAGGAAGTCAACGACTCACTGGCAGAGGTCGTAGTTCAAGCCCAGATCTCTGAGCTTGATGACAAGCTTGAAGGGGACTATAGTGTTGAATGCTGAGTCAATGAATGGGTTGGGGTTCACCACAACCCTTTCAGATATATACCATATATATACCAAAGAAGACAATCACACATGTTGATTTTTATCCTTAAGTCATTGCTAGGTAAGCTGCCCTTATATATCTCCAGACTTCTGTCCTTTTATACTTGCTTTTTTAATACCAGACGAGCAGCAAATGGGATGCTGTTAAATGTTCCTTTGATGCAGTCAGAGCTTGGTAAAGCTGCATTCTCCCACTATGCTCCTTTTTATGGAATACGCTGCAAGTGAAACTTTGTCTACAGGCACTTCCTACTGTGAATGCTTTTAAAGGTATGCTACGATTAGCCCTTTATGAAACATGTAACTGTTTTACCTGATGCTATTGTTGATGTGATTATGCTCCTTGCCACTGCACAAATGACCCTCTGTATTTATATTTGAATTGTATGTGTTTTGTTTAATGCCCTGTTTTATGTTGAAACTTGTTGTGTGCTGTGTTGGTCAGGACTCCCTGGAAGAAGAGATATTGTATCTCAATGGGACATTCCTGGATAAATAAAGGATAAATAAAAATAAAAATAAAAAATATGTGACAATGGGTGAATGTGAGGCATAAGTTGTAAAGCACTTTAGATAAAAGCGCTTTATGCTGTAAATGCAGTCCATTTGATGAGGCAAATCAACTGAGCAGTTTCATCTTTACTGCCCACTCTCTGGCCTTTTGTCCCTTGAACAAAAGGTTTGTGGATACAAATAATACGAAGCCAATTGACACACCGATTCCAGGAATATTATTTATAGATATTGTTGATCTTTTTTGAAGGTTATCCAAGAGTCGTCACATGGTGTGACTAATATAAATGCAGTACCTGGAAACTCACATGCCTTTGTGGACAGACTTTGCCAGGCTTTTCTTTTTCTTTTCTCCAAACACACACCGTTCCAAAAATTATAAAACATATTTCCACTACTCCAAATCAATCAATCAGCTGATTTTGTTTTCAGAATATTACACAAATATTAGATTCGATTAGATTCAACTTCATTGTCGGAGAACAACTATATCGTATGGGCAGCCTACATATTAGTCTACAGGCTGCGTAAACAGAACACACGTGGCACTGGTTTAGCAGGGGATGGAAGGTGCAGGCCACAGGGGATGGAAGGTGCAGGGTCCGAGACGCAGGCCACAGGGGATGGAAGGTGCAGGGTCCGAGACGCAGGCCACAGAAGAGTAAAGGGTGATTGATGGTGGTCGTGTTCAGACAGTTCATTCAACTTAGTTCAGTTAAAAATAAAAATAAAGCGAGAGGGTGAGCGAGAGAGAGATATAGATAGAGAGAGAGAATGTGTGAGAGAGAGATAAATATATATACTATTAAGATCTTATACTATTACTGTTATAATAATAATAATAACTTTATTTGTATAGCACTTTTCATACAGAGGTTGCAGTTCAAAGTGCTTCACAACAGTAAAAAATACAGGCATAAGCGAGCATAAAAATATAGACAGGTAGCAAGGTATGGCAAATCACAGTGTTTCACATTAGGATCTAGCATCCCAATAGGCTCTCCGCTTACAGTTTTCAGTAACACAAATAGTAAAAATAGTTTAAAATGATTCAGTTTAAAAATAGTCAAATTTTTTTAAAATAGAACGGACATAAAAAATACAGGCATGAGCGAGCATAGCAAGGTATGGCAAATCACAGTGTTTCACATTAGAATCTAGCATCCTAATAGGCTCTCTATTCAGTAATACAAATAATCACAGTGTTTCACATTTGGATCTAGCAAATAATAAAAATAGTTTAAAATGATTCAGTTTAAAAATAGTCATCAGTAATAAGTAAAAAGTGCAATAACCGACACATGAATTTGATAGGCAGTGTATAAGAGTAGGCAGGGTGTTATGGTTTGACACCGACCCCAAACGCAACGACACAAGAGAGTTGGATTCAGAGTTGCCAAATACAAGGGCTTGTTTATTTGGTGACTAGAATAAGTGAAACAGGGAAAGCAGGTCAACAAGAACAGGTACAATGAACAAGGGGCAAAGTTCTGCTGCTCTGCAGCTTCTCCCGGAAGGGTAGTCTTGGGAAGCAGGAGCAGACCTCTGTACCGCTCTGCAGACTCTCACGGCGGACCTCTCAGATGTTGTGCAAGACCGAGAGAGGGAGAGAGGGAACGGGTCAGTGACAGAGCAGACTTGAAACGAGCTGGAGGACAGGGTGTTATATTCTTCGTGTTAAACAACACAGTGATGTGCAATATTCCAAAAACAGCCCAAGTGATTATCTTCATGTAAGCACACAGTGAGCAAAAATCCAAACACCGTCCAAATGTGAAATACTATCTTCGTGTAAACACACAGTGAGCAAAAATCCAAACACAGTCCAAATGTGAAAACAATATCTTCGTGTAAATACACAGTGAGCAAAAATCCAACACAGTCCAAATGTGAAATAATATCTTCGTGTAAATACACAGTGGGAGGTGGAAGATCCCGAAATATTATTCCATAAAGGAAAGGGCAAAAACGATAATGGCTGGGTGAGTGACTGTCTGACAAAAAGGTGGTAGACTTCAGTGTAAAGGTTTACACACGAAAATAGGAAATAGGTCAAGACAGTCAATCTAGAAAAACTCACCCAGACGAGCTGCGTAAAGGAACAGGAACAAACAGTGGAGGCGAGCGCGCGCCACGGAGCAGGTAACCAAGCGAAGGCTTCTAGGAATTCCTGGAGATTAGCACAGTGAAACAGAAGCAACGGGGAAAAACATCCAGCGACAAATCAAGACGAACCAACAACTTAGGGTGGGGAAAACGGGGTATAAATAATGAGGGATCGATTGATTGAAAGGCAGTGACAGCTGGGGAATGTGATTGAAAAGCGTGGGGAAGTGAGGGAACCAATCAGCGACGTCTCAGATGACGTCAGCGGGGAGAAACGTGTGAACGAGGGAATTGAAATACTTGACAGAAAAAATGAATGAAAACAAAGCGAGGGTGGTTAAAGGAACAGAACGAGTGAGAAGGCAAGGACAGAAACCTCACAGTACCCCCCCCTCAACGGGAGCCGCCCGGCGACCAGGCCGACCCGGCTCGTCAGGATGGGCCCGATGGAAGTCGGTGATCAAGCCGGGATCCACGATGAGCTGCCGGGAGACCCAGCTACGCTCCTCAGGGCCGTAACCCTCCCAGTCCACCAGGTATTGGAATCCCCGGCCCCGCCGACGAACGCCCATCAACCGGCGGACCTGCCACTGGGGGTGACCATCCACTAGCACAGGAGGCGGTGGATCAGGAGCCGGAGGCATAAGGGGACTGAGGGAGACGGGCTTAACCCGGGAGACATGGAACACGGGGTGGATGTGCATGGATGCAGGAAGCTTCAGGCGCAGGGCCGCCGGACTGAGTACCTTCAGGACCTCGAAAGGTCCGACGAAACGGGGTTTGAGCCTCCTGGCCGAGGACCGTAGCGGGAGGTCCCTTGCGGAGAGCCACACCCTCTGCCCAGGGCGGAAAGTCGGCGCAGGAACCCGGCGCCGGTCGGCACCACGACAGGCGCGCTCAGACGTCTGGAGCAGCGGACCAATCATCACAGTACTTCAAGAAGCCCGTGGTGGGGAAAGAGCCAAACCTTACAGCACCCGGCGACCCACACGGCCCCGGCCTGCCCGGACGGGACCCAAGGAAGCCGGCGATCAGGGGCACTGGAGAGGGGGACAAAGACAGAGGACCGGCGAGGGAGGCCGGAGACGGGGACTGGGACCCGACAGCGGAGGCCGGGCACAGGGACAGAGAACCGGCGAGGGAGGCCGGAGACGAGGACTGGGACCCGGTGAGGGGGCTGGACGGCACCCGAAGACACCGGGCACGACAGGAGGGGCTCCACCCCTTGATGGCACCGGAGGACCAGGCGATGTGGGGCTCGTGCAGCGCGAGCCAGGGCCTGCCCAGGACCACAGGGACAAGAGGAGAGCTGGTGACGAAAAACTGGAGCCTCTCAACGTGGTCACCAGCAACGGTGAGAAGGACTGGACAGGTGCGTTGAGTGACGTCAGCCAGGCGGCGATGATCCATTGCGAAGACCTCCAAGGGCCTCTCGAGGTCCTCAAGCGGAATGCCGGCCCGGGTGGCAAACCCAACGTCCATGAAACTCCCCTCAGCACCAGAGTCCATGAGTGCACCCACCGTCGCCCGCTGGTCCGCCCAGGCTAGGGTGACGTCCGCCAGACGGTTGGGTGGTGCACGGGTGGGTATGGACGAGAGGTCCGGAGGCGACTCACCAGCGGGCCTCCGGGGCGGGGGACAGGAAAGACGGCTCACCAGGATCTCCCGGGGTCTTGGCGAGCCTGGTCCTCTTGGCCGGGCACGGCAATTGGAGACACGGTGTCCATCCCGGCCACAGTAGAGGCAACGGCCGGAGAAGAGCCTGGACTCCCGCTCGGCCGGGCTAAGGCGGTTGCGTCCCAGCTGCATGGGTTCCTCCTTGGTCACGGCTCGGGAGGGAACAAACCCATCAGTCACGGAGGGGGCAGGACGGACAGCACTGTAGAGGCGGCCGCTGGGAAAGGGAGCCCCTGAGCGGCGGTCGACGGCACAGTCGTAAGGCCGGCGAGGCGGAAAGACCTGAGCCCTGGACTCCCTGAACACCCCCTCGGGGTCGTAGTACTCGGGGGGTACGTCTGGGGTAAAGAAAACCTCCTCGAGGTCGTGGTCCTCGGGGGGTACGTCTGGGGTACCGAAATCCTCCTCGAGGTCGTGGTCCTCGGGGGGTGCGTCTGGGGGTCCCCGTCGGGTTCTTTCACGTCTTCTCTCCTGGAGGCGTCCGTCGACGCGGATGGCGAGGCTGAACAGATCCTCGAGGGAACCAGGTTCCTCCTGGGTCGCGAGCTGGTCCCTGACTGCGTCACAGAGCCCCCTCATGAAGGTTAGGCGAAGAGCAGGTTCGTTCCATCCACTCTCCACCGCCGCCAGTCGAAACTCCATGACATAGTCCGTCACCCTGCCGCTCCCCTGTCGGAAGGTCCCCAACCGGGCTCCAGGGTCCAGACCTCGGGCTGGATGGTGGAACACTCTGCGGAGCTCCGCCACGAAGTCTGGGTAGGAGAACAAAAAATCTGCCTCCATTGCCCAGGAGGAAGTGACCCACTGGGCAGCATGGCCTGAAAGTAGGTTGGTTATATAAGCCACTTGGGACCCACGAGCAGAAAAACGGCTTGGTTGATGACGGAAAACCAACTCACATTGCATGATGAATGTGGCACACTCCTCGGGATTACCGTCGAACAGCCGTGGGACGGAGAGAAGGGGTTCCCGAGATGCGAGATCTGCTGGGGCTGCGGGGAATGTTCCTGAAGGGTGTGAGAGGTGAAAGGCATTAACGGTGTCGCCCAGCGAGTGAAGCTGAGCGAGAATGTCGGACTGTTGTCCCGCCAAAGCGGCCATTGAACCTTGAACAAGCAGGACCTGCTCTCGGAGTCCCTGTACAGCAGCTGCAGCCGCATCCAGCTGTAGGGCGTGTTCCTTGGCTGACTCTAACTGGACTGCCGCTGCTGTGCTGACTCTCCTGCGGGCGCAGACTGCGCAGGCCAGTACGAACCCCTTGACGTCGTTCCTCATGGTGGGCCACCAGAATCGACGGGCCAGGAGGGAGAACGTGCGATGAACGCCCGGGTGGCAGGCGAACCGGCTGGTATGGCCCCACTGGAGGACCCGGGACCGGACTGAGTTGGGGACAAAGAGACGGTTAACAGGTACATTGCCTGGAGCGCGATGGAAGCGTAGGGCACGCCTTACCACCCCCTCGATGCCCAAGGTGACTACTCTCTCTGTGTCGGCTGGGGTCGTCATTGGTTGGTTCGTAATGTTATGGTTTGACACCGACCCCAAACGCAACGACACAAGAGAGTTGGATTCAGAGTTGCCAAATACAAGGGCTTGTTTATTTGGTGACTAGAATAAGTGAAACAGGGAAAGCAGGTCAACAAGAACAGGTACAATGAACAAGGGGCAAAGTTCTGCTGCTCTGCAGCTTCTCCCGGAAGGGTAGTCTTGGGAAGCAGGAGCAGACCTCTGTACCGCTCTGCAGACTCTCACGGCGGACCTCTCAGATGTTGTGCAAGACCGAGAGAGGGAGAGAGGGAACGGGTCAGTGACAGAGCAGACTTGAAACGAGCTGGAGGACAGGGTGTTATATTCTTCGTGTTAAACAACACAGTGATGTGCAATATTCCAAAAACAGCCCAAGTGATTATCTTCATGTAAGCACACAGTGAGCAAAAATCCAAACACCGTCCAAATGTGAAATACTATCTTCGTGTAAACACACAGTGAGCAAAAATCCAAACACAGTCCAAATGTGAAAACAATATCTTCGTGTAAATACACAGTGAGCAAAAATCCAACACAGTCCAAATGTGAAATAATATCTTCGTGTAAATACACAGTGGGAGGTGGAAGATCCCGAAATATTATTCCATAAAGGAAAGGGCAAAAACGATAATGGCTGGGTGAGTGACTGTCTGACAAAAAGGTGGTAGACTTCAGTGTAAAGGTTTACACACGAAAATAGGAAATAGGTCAAGACAGTCAATCTAGAAAAACTCACCCAGACGAGCTGCGTAAAGGAACAGGAACAAACAGTGGAGGCGAGCGCGCGCCACGGAGCAGGTAACCAAGCGAAGGCTTCTAGGAATTCCTGGAGATTAGCACAGTGAAACAGAAGCAACGGGGAAAAACATCCAGCGACAAATCAAGACGAACCAACAACTTAGGGTGGGGAAAACGGGGTATAAATAATGAGGGATCGATTGATTGAAAGGCAGTGACAGCTGGGGAATGTGATTGAAAAGCGTGGGGAAGTGAGGGAACCAATCAGCGACGTCTCAGATGACGTCAGCGGGGAGAAACGTGTGAACGAGGGAATTGAAATACTTGACAGAAAAAATGAATGAAAACAAAGCGAGGGTGGTTAAAGGAACAGAACGAGTGAGAAGGCAAGGACAGAAACCTCACAGGGTAAGAATAGTGCAGGTAAATACAAGTTGTGTCAGGATATCCCTATACTGTCAGGATATACTATTACTGTTATAACTGTATTATACTGTATAACTGTTTTCTTCAGTTTCTGATTGTTCAATGTCCCCCAGTTAGAGGGGGCGGGGGTCAACTTCAGACAGTTCATAAAATGTAGTTTAGATACAAATACAAATACAAAAGTACAGATGACAAGTACAGTATGAGGAGGTATAAATACATATTCATAATTCATTTGAATCCAATCTAATTTAGTAGCCAAACAAGTGGATATATATCTGAATGTAAACACAAAACTGAACATTTTAGAAAGTTCAAAGGTTCATGGAGAATATAAAATAAACATTTATTAGAGAATGGCAGGGATAAAAACATGGCAGATATAATTTACCCATGTGTGCCTCTGATAACTATCTACTTTTATGGTCTATTACACCTAAGAAATATTCACTGCCGCTGACCTAGGTCCTGAAATGAACAGGGAAGGATTACCCTAGTGCTCCAACAATCATTTCAAGGAAGTTTTAGTTGACTCTGGGTTTTGGAATAGACATACTGTAAAGACGTAGGGCCAATGACACTGATTAGAAAATAGATCTAGCCATTTGCATTGGATTACGAGCAGTAATACTAGCTGTAATACTAGCAGTAGCAGTAGTAGTAGTATAGTTGTACTGTAATAACTGTATTATTGTCATTATTATCAAGGTAGTAGATATCCGGCTGGTCATCAATGTCTTCAACACCTCTGTTGCCCCTGACAATACATGGGGATCATGCGCATCACTCTGAGTTGCAGTGTAATACAAATTCCTGGCTGTATGTACCGCTACACTTTTGGCGCTTTTCCACTGCACGGTACCAACTCGACTCGACTCTACACTACATTGCCGAAATTTGCGGATGGTAGGCTACCGGGTACCGGGTCGTTTTTTTAGTACCTGCTTTGTCGAGGTTCCAAGCGGGTGGAACGGGTACCAAAAAGTGACCTGAAACACTGATTGGTCAGAAGAGAGAATCATCACTACGTCATCATTGCGCTACACGGGTAGCGTCCGGCACAAAAACACAAACCCGCCATAGCCTTGCGAGCATTCCTTTGTTTGCAGTGAGAACAAAGTGCAATAAACTAAAAAAGATTAATTCACAGTAAAATCTGGGCCAATTATTTAACACTTACCCCAAAGTTGTTGTAATGGTTAAACTTTTTAAAATGTCAAGGGAGAGGCTGTCTGTTTTCTGGACACTGACGACATGTTTAATTGCCTGCAGCCTTGAGTGAAAATAACACATTGTATGCTCTAATCACTCAAAGCCACATTCGATTAAACATGTCAGTGTCCAGAAAACAGACAGCCTCTCCCTTGAAATTTTGTTGAACCATTTCAACAAGTTGTGGATCGCCATAATAAGGCTTTTAGGCCAGGCCTTGCACATAACTGTACACACACACGCGCGCGCGCGGACACACGCACGCACGCACACAGACACACACACACACACACACACACACACACACACACACACAGACACACACACACACACACACACACACTCACACTCACACACACACACACACACACACACACACACACACACACACACTCATAGGCTGTGTGTGAACAGGCTTCAATAGACTCATCCTTCATATTTAGTATTGCTCTCTGATCCACTCTGTGCAGTGTGTGCATTTATACACGTGTCTAATAAAGTGTCTGTCATCCCTGTCTGGTGAAGACTTGTTGAAGTGAAACCACCAATCAATGACAGCATCCAGAAAGCAGACAGACACACCATTGATGTTTTGACAAACTGGACCCTTTCATCAGCTTCAGGGGGAGTGTTTGACAAATAAGTGGCCCAAACATCATGTTTAGATACTATAGAATGCGTCTAAGTGAGACAAATTAAATGATATACCGTCACACGAGGGATCTTAAAGTTCATCACTGTCCATTAATTTGACGGGCTGTGATGTAGGTCCATTTTAGACTGCAGCACTCCTGTTCTGTAGTGTTTCTGAGTAGTGTATCTCATTCTACCCAGGTACAGTATGTATACTGGTCTACAGTCCCATTCTCTGTATCTTTCTTTCTTTCTTTCTTTCTTTCTTTCTTTCTTTCTTTCTTTCTTTCTTTCTTTCTTTCTTTCTTTCTTTCTTTCTTTCTTTCTTTCTTTCTTTCTTTCTTTCTTTCTTTCTTTCTTTCTTTCTTTCTTTCTTTCTTTCTTTCTTTCTTTCTTTCTTTCTTTCTCTGTCAGATACTGTGGTTTGTTTTCCTTCCTGCACCATTGTTTTGATCATTGTACAGAGAACATTCTTGACATTGTTAGCATTCAAGGGGAACAGGGACACGTACCCAAATACTTCAAAATTGCCAGAGTAACCCCCCTGCACAAAAAGGGGAGCAAATTAGACCCAGGCAACTACTGCCCTGTTTCTATTCTTACCTCCATCTCGAAAGTCATGGAATTTTTTTTATACAAACAGGTCGAAAAGTACCTCGCGGAAAAAAATTGAATCTTCGAATTCCAATCTGGCTTCAGAACATCCCACTCCACTGACACATGCCTTCTCTTTTTGAACGACCACATCAAACAAGAGGTGGACGCAGGCAAATACTGTGGCATGGTCATGCTGGACCTACAAAAGGCCTTCGACACTGTCAATCACTCCATTCTGATTAACAAGCTAAAAGCAATTGGTTTTAATTAGGGATGTCCGATATTATCGGCCTACCGATATTATCGGCCGATATCGGCATTAAAATGTGATATCGGAAAATATCGGTTTTCAAAAAAAATATTATTATTATTATTTCTATAACCTTTATTTAACCAGGCAAGCAAGTAAGAACAAATTCTGATTTTATTTATTGTCAAAAGTATGCATAATGTTATGTTAATTCCACAACAAGAGATATGTAATGTTAATTACCTGAAATTATTCAATTTTTTTGGGGGTGGAAACTCTGCATATATCGGTATCGGTTGATATCGGTATCGGAAATTAAGAGTTGGACAATATCGGTATATCGGTATTAAAAAAGACAATATCGAGCATCCCTAGTTTTAATAGTCTATCATTGAGCTGGATGCAATCCTACCTGGAGGGGAGAGAACAGATGGTGGAGGTAAACGGTACCCTATCCCCCCCGCGTGTAGCTTATTCCCAGCGGAAGAGTGCGTCGTGTGCTTCCGCGCTTTCCCTGATTGGCTGCGACGCCCATGTGACCGCGGCAGCGCGAGAGAGCGGCAGTGCGGAAATAGGCTGTCTATTGCCATTCTCTAAGACAAACTCTAACCTTAACCAGCTCCTTAACAGCGCCTAAACTTAACCCTTCTAACCTTAACCAACTCCGAAACAATGCCTAACCTTAACCTTAACCTTAACCAACTCCGAAACAATGCCTAACCTTAACCTTAACCATAACCAACTCCGAAAGAATATTGCCATTCTCTAAGACAAACTCTAACCTTAACCAGCTCCTTAACAGCGCCTAAACATAACCCTTCTAACCTTAACCAACTCTGAAACAATGCCTAACCTTAACCATAACCAACTCCGAAACAATGCTTAAAGTTAACATGCCTATACTTAACCAGCGAAAGAATGCATGTTAAAAAAAAAAAAAAAAAAAAAAATTGAAGGGAATCAAACTTGTCACCAACGGACCACAGGATCCACAGCACGGCGGCATACCAGTTGAGCTAAGCGGCAAATGAAAAACATCAGGGATTACGGCTACATAATGCCGCAAGCTCTGCCGCTCCGCTCCGCGTGTCGCAGCCAATCAGGGAAAACGCGGAAGCACTCGGCAGCACTCTTCCGCTGGGAATAAAGAATAGGCATCCCCCCCCCCCCTCCCAGTGATGTCGTCAGCTTGGGACTGCAACTTGTTCCTGTTCGTGGAGGACTCAGCCCTGCTGGTCTCTGACAAGAACAAGTTACAGCTCGGAACTAGGCAAAATCTGCACCTGGCTCGCTGACAACAAACTATCATTAAACCTGGGTAAAACAGAGTCCATTCTCTTCGGTTCAAATAACAAACTCAGCAAGGCCGACGGCTTCTCAGTTACAGTGGGTGACAATATTGTCTGGTCGTCTGCACTAATACACATTGGCAGTATTAGGGGGAGGGAAACTGATGGGTGGGGATCGGGCGTTGTGGACAGCGACTCCTACAGGTTGGTTGGTGCGCCTGCGCAGTAGAATCAGGAAGCTACGGGGGCGGGGCCCCTCCAAAGCCCAGACCCCTGACGTTGAAAGATCGAGCCGTGCAGGTGGAAAGATGTGACTGCTGTTACCTCGAGTATCGGAGGGGACTCGTGCTATGTATGACTTAGTCCACATTGCAGCCGGCTTGTGGGAGGCATGAAACAGCGTTCAAAGACAGGGGAGGGTTGAATTGGATGATAAAAAAATTGGGATGGGAGAAAAATAGAAAATGGGAGAAAAAGTGGACCAAAAAAAAATAGTAGACGACAGAGTACAGCAACTTGCAATGGGCCTGGTCTACAAGATACATTACACGACTAAGGTACCCATGTACATGTCAAAATACTTCCCAAAGGTCAGTAAATACCACGACCACAACACCAGAGGGATGAATGAATGAATGAATGAATGAATGAATGAATGAATGAATGAATGAAAACTTTATTTAACAGATTGCAGAATGGGTACAATACAGTACGGCTCAATACACACAATTGTTAAGGGGATGCAGACCAGAGAAAGACGTTTGTCTTGTTTACATCAGGGTCCCCCATTTTCAATTAATATTGACATTTATGACATACACAACATACATGACATTTATGGCATAGGGACATACAGGTATTTAGTACTGATACATTTGTGACATAAACGGTATTTAAATATACAGTACTGTTACCCATAGATCCTGACAGAGTATATACATATGATGGGGAGGGGACTGTACATTAGGAGGGGGTGGGTGGGTGGGAGAGAAATATACATACGGTGGGGAGGAGACTGTACATTTGGAGGGGGTGGGTGGGTGGGGGAGGAGACTGTATATTTGGAGGGGGTGGGTGGGTGGGGGAGGAGACTGTACAGCTGAAGGGGGTAGGTGGGTGGGAGAGAAATATACATATGGCGGGGAGAGAATATATACATATGGTGGGGAGGAGACTGTCTATTAGGAGGGGGTGGGGGATTTGGACATTTACGGTGGCCAGTTTCGAACTGCAGCCTCCCGTAGGTGCTCTTTAAGAGCCGTTTTGAATGTGGGTAGGGATTCACATTCCTTTACAGCTTTGGGTAGGGCGTTCCACATTGATGTGGCATAATTGCGAAACGTGTTTAGTCCCTTGTTTCAGCCGAATCTGGGTTTAACATGATTTGTTGAGCTTCCTCTGGTGTTGTGGTCGTGGTATTCACTGACCTTTGGGAAGTATTTTGACATGTACATGGGTACCTTAGTCGTATAGTGTATCTTGTAGACCAGGCCCATTGCAAGTTGCTGTACTATGTCGTCTACTCTAAGCCATCCTAGGTTGTCAAAGTGGGCAGGGGTGAGGTGGGTTCTAGGGGTAAGGTCAAGTAGTAGTCTGACCATGTTTGTAATCTACCCACAGCTGTAAAGGAATGTGAATCACGACCCACTTTTAAAACCACTCTCAAGGAGCACCTACGGGAGACTGCAATTTGAAACTGGCCCCTGTAATTGTCCTAACTCAACCCCCTCCAATGTAAATGTCCTAACCCAATAATACACGAGACCCTGTTCTTGGGACCAAGTAAGGTTTTGTCGATAATCCAATGTACAGTTAGCCCCCCCCCCCCCCCCCCCCCCACCCACCCAACCACCTCCTATGTACAGTCCCTCCCCCCACCCCACCTCATCCAATGTACAGTTTCTTCGTCAAATGTATATACTCTCTTTTTTAAACTCTTTTTGTATCACAAACAGTAGTGTATTTGTAAATATGGTATGTCATAAATGTATAGATGTAGCAGTACTGTGTATCTGTATGTCATGTATGTCATATTATATGTTATGATGAATTGAAAATGGGGGACCCTGATGTAAACAAGGCGAAAGTCTGTCTCTGGTCTGCATCCCCTTAACAATTGTGTGTATTGACCTGTGCTGTATTGTACCCATTCTGCAATCTGTTAATAAAATGTTCAATCAATCAAATGGTAAATGGCTGCTTTTTTATATAGCGCTTTTATTCAAAGCGCTTTACAATTTGTTACTTACATATTACCTATTCACACACCGACGGCGGAGGCAAGTGTGTGTGTGTGTGTGTTTGTGTGTGTGTGTGTGTGTGTGTGTGTGTGTGTGTGTGTGTGTGCGCGTGTGTGTGTGTGTGTGTGTGTGTGTGTGTGTGTGTGTGTGTGTGTGTGTGTGTGTGTGTGTGTGTGTGTGTGTGTGTGTGTCTGTGTGTGTGTGTGTGTGTGTGTGTGTGTGTGTGTGTGTGTGTGTGTGTGTGTGTGTGTGTGTGTGTGTGTGCGTGTGCATCTGACCCAGAGCCTTTCACTCAACATGTTTGTTCTCCAAGGCACATGGACAGCGTTTTACGATGCTTCGTAAAAATAAATGGTCTCTCTCTGACTTTTATGTTTTTTGACTGTTATTATGGCGTATATGTTGAGGCACATGTGGTTCATTAGTTTCCTCGCATCGTGTAAAGGGGGGTGGGGTGGGTGGGTGTATTGTTTGATTTGATTGATAGCAGGGGTTGTTCTAATGCTGTCAGTACCAAGGTCTCTGCCCAATTTGTTTGTCCATTCCTGATATCCATTACAAAGGACACGCTAATAAAACCCAGCACCTCCAATTTCAAACCTGCTATTACTCTACTTAGATGGTTATACTTTTAATAAATCAGTATGGTTGAGTGTGCTGCTATATCCATCACACTGTATCCGTACCGAACCGAACCGTTTCAGTGTGTACCGTACCATACCGAATGGCTGTGTAGTGTACCGAACTACTAACGACCGCCCACCGGTCTAATATAATTTGTTTTAGTTTTTTTGTTGTCGATTATTAACCCTTATGTGGTGTTAGGATCTCCAGCGACCCGTTTCAAGGTTATAATATGTAATAACTACCATCTAGTTGATTTTATTAGAACAAGGCTTTATGATATCCTCCACAACACATATATAAGCACAGCAAAACTATGTTTTCACCATTTAGAAAATTCTGAAGGTATCTGCAGAAAAAAAGGTACAACTGTGGTGTTAGAGTCATTCTTGACCCGGCATGGTAAAACTATACTATAAAAATACTAAATATATATAAATATAAAATATAAATAAATAAAATGATAATAAATGTACTAAACTTTTTTTCAGAAGTTATATTCTAATATTGTTCTATTATAATCAGAAAACATTAGTATCTATGGGTTTCACATTAAGTATATTATTATGATTGAACAACCTCATTTTCATCTTAAAAATAAGGGACATGATGTGTCTCTGGGCCATAAAATCAAATTACAATGGGCTTATATGGTTATGAATGCATATAATGTTAGTTAGGATGTAGTATTAACTATATTGAGTGATACTCCTTTCTTTTTAGTGGTCAGGACTGAGTTAGACCCTGGGTCAACATTGACCCGCTAACAACGGTCAGTGGTGCCAATTCCTAACACAACATGAGGGTTAATTTCAATATAGAATATTTGTTGACAGCCCTACAAGTACAATTAGTTACTGCACACTACATCACCCCTGAGTGGAACATGGAAAGCCAAACTTTCCCCCCACTGTACCGAAAACCCGTACCGAACCTTGATTTCAAAACCGAGGTACGTACCGTACCGTGGTTTTTGTGTATTGTTACACCCCTACTAATTAGTGTTTCTCTTCTCGACCACATCGTGCACAATTGTAGGCCTACAGCCCTGGCCTATTTTATTTTATAATTCTATTCTATTCTATTGTACAGTACTTCTATTTTAATTTTGTTTATATTCTAATTTATTTGATCTCATTCTATAGGCCCTACCTTTTATTTTATTGTGTTTTGTCTGTCCGTTACTGTTGCACCAAACGACCAAATCAAATTCCTTGTGTAAACCACTTGGCAATAAAGACCTTTCTGATTCAGATTCTGATTCTGATAACAATAGCTCACTGTTTGTGCATGAGCATGTGTTTGTATAGTGTTTATTATGTGTGTGTACGTCGGTAAACTGTACACATATGTCTGTATCCACCCAGAAACAATAGGCCTATACTATTGAATAACTATATGACTATATGAATAACTATTCATCATGTTGCTAACTGTGAGATAGCAATAATGATTTTCTGTAGCGAGTCAGTGAAGCGCTTCCATCAGCCGTCATTAGCATTGGGAACGACATGATCCCTGCCTGACCTATATCCTTAACATTATAGGAAACCTACAGAACGACACCATGCATATACAGTACCACCAGCTGATCATCATTTAGCCGGTGTGTATAATGAGATTCATGTTTTCTGCTGCTGATGATGATGATGATGGTGATGTAAAAAATATGCATTTTTCACTGCAGTACTTAGGAGGGGAGAGAGAGAGAGAGAGTGTTATGTACCACGAGCCTGATCACTCCTGTGTCACTGTGCAGGCAGGCCTGATCACTCCTGTGTCACGGGGCATGCAGGTGAGGGCTGCCAATTAGCCAATTAGTGCTGATTGGTTACCTGCTGGGAGTATCTTTAAAATCAACCCTGGTAACACACATGCAGGGTCGGTGTTTAGAAGAGGTGGTTAACAGATAGATAGCCACGTTCTTCCAGTCCTTATCCTTTAGTTTACACTATTAACTCCTTAATATAGTAGCACCTTGAGTTAATACACAAGGTTTGGTGTCGGTTGCACATAGGTTGCGTGTCTTTGAGCCAGGGTCGTAACAGTTGGGCGCTCGTCCGGGATCTTTACCCCTAGAAATTTGTTTGGTGGTTTTTTTTTTGTGTTACACGGGGTGTCATGGTATTATGGTTTGGGTGGTGTTCGTTACATAATGTAGCGTGGGGGCTTGAGCCATTTCATCAAACAGGTGAGTATGCCGTATTTGTTTGTAATTTGATGTGACTACTTATGCTGTTAAAATATATAGTTTAGTGGGCACCACATGTAGATAGGGACATTATTTTCTGGTTGTTGGTTAGCGTCCTGTGCACCACGTACTCCTGGGGCAGTCAGAGAAGGGATTAGCACCATCTGCTTGTCTGGTACCGTATCATGTACGGGTGGATGGTCAAGTATGATCTTTGACTGGTAGCAGGTGTGGTTGAAGATGGTTAGGTTTACAGGGCATTAGTTTAAGGGTAGGTAGATTAGGGCGGCCAGAAAACACAGGTAGTGTGGTAGGGCTTGATTTAGTGTTTCTTAGGGTAGACATGTGGTGGGCCGGTTTTGACTGCAGTTTAGACGTAGAAGCATATGTAGTCACATCAGGTTAGAAGGTGCACCTGTTTGGGATTGTTTGTTGGATTTATTTTGTTTGTTTGAGTGTTTGGTGAGCATACCTGGTAGCACCTAACACCCTGCGTGTATGACACGTCTATTTAGGGTGGGTGTGTTTTATTTTTCTTTTTCTTTTTTTTTCTTTTGCAACCTAGAAAGGTGCGCTCCGTAGAGCTCACATTTCCACCGCGTTCCCTTCTGGTTGTTATTATTGGCATTTAGCATTCTTCAGTGGTTCTTCAGTGGTTCTTCATGGTTCTTCAGTGGTTCTTCGTGGTTCTTCAGTGGTTCGTTGGAGGGGTCTTCGTGGTTCGTTAGTGGTTCTTTGTGACTGTGAGGTAGGGTGTGTAGCTTGGGGTGGCTGGTTCAGTGACAATGGCTTCCATCAGGGACTTTGTTGATCGCCCGTCTCATGACTTGTTAGAGAAGTTTTCCAAAGAACAACTGCTAGAACTTGCTGTACACTACAGGGTGGAGCTTTCTACAGGGGAGAAACGTTTGAAGCCGTCTGCCTTGAGTGTGTTAAGGGTGTTACTCGTTAGGGAGCAGGTGCTTGAGGAGAGGGTGGAGGAGCCTCCTTCGTCTGGCGCGTCTCCGCTATTACCTGGTGTAGAGGGTGAGTGGAGGATAAGGGAGTTGGAGTTTAAGGAAAGGCAGCTAGAGCGAGAGCGTGAGGAGAGGAGAGAGGAGCGTGAGCTTAAGGAGAGAGAGAGGCAAGAGGAGCGTGAGTTTAAGGAGAAACAAATGTTGTTGGAGCACGAGCGTGCACAGAAGGAGCTTGAATATAAGCATGCTGCCTTACAGGCGGGTGCTCTGCATTCAGAGTCACGTTCCGGTTTTGATGTAGGCAGGAATATTAGGATGGTGCCTCAGTTTTTTGAGAAAGACGTGGAAAGATATTTTCCCCTTTTTGAACGGGTGGCAACCACATTGAAGTGGCCTGATACCGCCTGGACACTGCTGCTGCAATGTGTTTTAGTTGGTAGGGCACAAGAAGCCTATACTGCTCTGTCCCTTGAACAAAGCGCTGATTATGAGCTTGTTAAAGCTTCCATATTGAGGGCTTATGAGTTGGTCCCAGAGGCCTACCGTCAGCGTTTTAGAGGTTATCGCAGGTTGGAAGGACAGTCTTATGTTGAATTTGGAAGAGAGAAGGAGAACCTGTTTGACAGGTGGTGCACTTCTCAGAAAGCAGAGTCAAGAGAACAGCTTAGACAGTTGATTCTCCTAGAGGAATTTAAAAGATGTGTTCCTGATACCGTTTTCACTCATCTAAACGAGCGTAAGGTAGCGAAGATAGGCGACGCTGCTGTCTTCGCTGATGAGTTTGTGTTGACACACAAGTCCGTGTTTTTGGAGGACTACCGTGTTGAGTCCAGGGATAGGCGTCCTGTTCAGGGGGGCCGTTTCCCAAAACTTGTGTCTGCTGGTCAGTTACAGATACAGCACTCAAAACTCAAACCTCTCATGCCTCTCTACCACTCTCTACCACTCCTCTATTGTTCTTGACCGGGCCAGATTTCACACCTCCACTTCCTCCCACAGGCTGGGCAGATTTTCATCTTACATTTTTATTCGTCCCAAATGTCCCAGCCCCATCAGATTTCTTAGCTTTTTTCACTGTTTACTTATCATGCATTGCAACACTAATATATGGTCAGTACCCCAAGTCAGACTGCTCATATAAAAATTATTTTGGGGGTCTGTGGGCAGTAGCCCCCGACCCCCTCCCTGGGGAAGCACTTAAGTTAACTACTCTCCCTTTGTTCCCCCAGCCAACACCCCCGGAAAATTAACACCTGAGTAGACTTAAGTGGCACACAAGCAGCAACAAGCAGCAGACAAGCAGCAGAATTGGTTTGATTTTTGAGCGCTGCGTCTGTAACTTCACCTCCTAGGCGGGGTGGTTCTGCTGGTGCATTCCCAGAAGGGGTTATCTGTTTCTACTGTAAAGAACCTGGTCATATCGTTGCTGGGTGCCCGGTGCTTGAGCAGAACATTTTCAGAACCGTGGCTCTGGTAGAAACCATATGCAGAACGCCTATGCCAACGTTAGATGGTGATGGGGGAAGTATCAAATGTGTGGACAAAGAGCTCGAGGGTTCCTCAAGGTTTATGATGGATGGATTTGTTTCCCTGACTAATACACTAGAGTCCAAACAGGCTATAACAATTTGGAGAGATACCGGTGCTTTTCAGTCCCTCATTCTGGAGGGGGTTTTGCCGTTTTCAGAAAACTCTTATTTGCATTCCAGTGTCGTTGTTCGGGGCTTTGGGGGTGGATTTGTGGATGCACCTTTGCATGAGGTCATGTTGTAAAATCCAAAAACATATATATCATGATTAACTAATGTGTAGAAATATTTGGGCCTCAAAACAATAAGTCATAGATTGTCTGTGTGTGGTTACATAGACTGATTGTGCAAATGCCCTCCTGGGGTGACAATGGCATAGTGGCAGCTGGGGTAAGACTATTTCCCTTTAGGGGGTAGATCAAACAAAGACAAAAGGTCACATAGACATGTTATCTCGCTGGAGTATCCTGTCACACACACAGACACTCACATACTCACACACACACATACACTCACACACACATTTTCACATACACATCCACACACACACACACAGTGATGAGGTTAAAAGGAAACAACTGTTACATCAAAGCGCCCATGAAGTGTTATCAGCTGCTTACGGCCTGGGGACACAGACAGACACACACACATACTCACACACACACATTTTCGAATACACATCCACACACACACACTCACACACACAGAGACACACACAGAGACACACACAGAGACACACACACACACACTCACACACATTCACACATTCACACATACACATTCACACACACACACACACACACACACAGAGATCTCCAAACAAGCTAACTATTTCCTGGTATATTGTTAAAATAGTAATTTGAATCATTGAAGTAAGTTAAAATATAATTAGGTTTGGTCATACGTAAATGTCTACAATTAGTTAATGTGTCTGTGCTATTTTCATTTAGATTCAATATGATTAATTGGTTGTTCTATATGGTATTGAAATGTATTCTGTTAAGCTAACAGAATGATTAGATTTGTTAGATATATGTTCTGAAAGTCAAACAGACTTAGTAATAAAGCTGTGTTTAGGTAATCAATATATTTTGAGGTTCATCAAAGTATTAACAAGTCAAGTAATGTGTTTAAGTAAAATTATAGGTTAGATATTATAGGTTAGATATTCTCTGGGTAACTGTGAAGAGGGTTTGGCCTATAAGCCAAACCCCTATTTTCAATTACCAGCTTAGCCGGTTTGTGATTGGGGCAGGAATGTGATGATGTCATCAACTCAGAGACACTCGGCCTGGGCTATAAGAATGGGGTGTAATGGTGGGAGGAGGAGAGAGAAACAACAGAAGAACACTCTGAACCAACAACCCACAAGGACAGGACCTCACCTACCATCTCACCCATCTTCAGCAGGCAACGAGAACAAAAGGACTTTTTGGAGGGAAAACCAACTTCTTTGTTTTGTCAGCCAAGACAACACAAAGACCAGCAACAACTTATCAATTATCATTCTTTATACTGTAATATTAGGCTGGTTGTATCATCTTACGGCATAGTGTTTGTGATCAACAACCATAGCATCTTCTTATTGTAATTTGTATACATTCTTAAACTTTGATTAAACAACTGTTAAACTATCTTTCCTCCTAAATTCCTTCTGCCTTTCGGCCTGCTCAGTCAGTTTGAAGAGAAGTGATTCCCAGCTTTAAAGTATTGAGACACAACGCCGAGTACTAGCCAACAGGTTCTGAAGCAGAGCAGAACCGAAACAGCCTGGGAATCCACTTCAGTCATGCTCAATTCTCCCTTAGTGTCAGGCAATGTTGTTGTGGGGGTATGTTCTCACATTCCCATAAGGGGGGTGTCCTTCATTCTAGGGAATGATTTGGCTGGTGACAAAGTGTTGGCTACTCCAGTTGTAACTCCCATTCCTGTGGTTTCTGAGGTCCCTAATGAGCTGGCACAGAAACATCCAGGAGTGTTCCCTGTGTGTGCTGTGACACGGGAAATGTCAAAGGACAAAAGTGATGTTGTTGATACTTCGACTTGGGACATTACACTTAGTGACACATTCTTTGTTGAATTGAAAAGTGTACCTGTTGAGAATTTTGGAAAGCACGCTGTGGATGTACCTCTGCATAATGATTCTCTTGATTGTGCCTTTGTGTTAGGCCCGGTGGTGAAACCAGAGTTGACATGCGTGCCGGAGAAGCATGTGGCAGGAGATGATATGGCAGCGCAGTGTCTCAAGGTCTTCCCAGCCTGTACGGTGGCTGAGGCCACGAACAAATTGGAGGATGAGTGTGGGAAGGATGCTATGAGAGGTGCTGTTGATTCATGTGACACCGTTCTAGTTGGAGAGGCTACTAAGCCTGACTTAGGCTGCCAGCCTTCCCACAGTAGCTCTATTGTCCCTAATGTTTCACTTGTGGGCAGGGATGGTCCCAGTATGTCAGTTGATGATTCTGACATTGATCCACATGTCCACACTGATTCTCTGCCATGCACTAGGTGTGATGGTCAAACTAGTTACCTGTGTCCTGTGGAGCAGGGGCCGCCTTCGCGACCTGGTCTGTTGAGTGGCAGCCATTTTGATTTTGATCAGGACAATGTTATTTTGGGTGACGCCATTTTAGATGGTGTTCCAGACGTTTTTGGGACTGACGTACTGCCATGTTCCAGGGACGGTGGGGCTATACCTGAGGCGGTACGTCCTACTCTGGATGTTCACGGTTTGCAGTATCCTGAACTGCCAGTGCCAGGTGGGATGGATATGGGCGCGGTGGTGGTATCAGTGATCTATGGTTTTTGTTTTTCTGTGTTCTGTTCTGTTTTTAGATTAGTTCTCAGATTGATTTTGGTTCGCAGTCTATTTTTGACAGGTCGGTATCGGTGGAGGGGCCTGTTGAAAGGGAGCATACAACACGGTTGGTGGTCGTGTTCGACAGGGGCCGACCCGTTATCGCTGTTGTGGTAGTGGCCCTGACAACTAATGGGTCACATTTTTTTTTTGTTTATGGGTTGTTGTGTAGTGGTTGCCTCTGGGGCAACCAGTTTGGTGGGGGAGGTGTTATGTACCATGAGCCTGATCACTCCTGTGTCACTGTGCAGGCAGGCCTGATCACTCCTGTGTCATGGGGCATGCAGGTGAGGGCTGCCAATTAGCCAATTAGTGCTGATTGGTTACCTGCTGGGAGTATCTTTAAAATCAACCCTGGTAACACACATGCAGGGTCGGTGTTTAGAAGAGGTGGTTAACAGATAGATAGCCACGTTGCTGGTGCAATATCACGACTGCTGGGTGCAACTCAGAAAGCAAATTGCCTTTCTAATACACCCCATCTTCTGTCAAGCACATCTTGACTCGTGGAGATCCTCTCTTTAGGGGGTAGAGCCCCCTGCTGTAGTATCTTCTATTCTTCACAGCGATGGGGAGGTCGTTGCTGGCTGCTCGACCCCTTCGCTGGTTGACCCTCGGATCAGTGGAAAAGGTTTGTTTCTCCTCCCCTCCTTAGACGACCTGGTGGTCGATAGGGGCGATAGCAGCTCCCCCCCTTCGCTTGTTGACCCCCTGGTCAATAGTTGAGGCCTTGCTTCTGTTGACAGCCGGAGTTGTTGCTGAGGCCTAGCTGCCTGTCTCCTCGTTGGTTGTCTGTCGTTTCCCTCTGAAGCCTCAAGACTCGGTCACTGCGTTGGCCAAGACAGGCGTCTCCTGGTTCTCCGCAGTGTTGTGGTTCCCCATGGAACCGCTGGGTAGACACTAGCCAGTGTCCTCTCCCATCCGTATCCTGTAGTGAATATATATCGCTCCGGGGCACAGTGGGGATCACTTCTACCACAACAATTGATTGAGAATCCATAATTTCCATCCCTCAGACTCTCTTTACTGGTCTGAGCTTTTGACAACTTTCTTTTCCAAATCATTTATCTATATATTTCATGGCTTCTAGATCATTAAATTTCAAAATTCTGAAAAATTCACATGGCTCTCATTATATTATGCTGTCAAAACAGTATACTCTCCACCTCTCGATGTGGAATACACATGAAAACATCGTTACCGTCTTCCTCTGCTGTTGGACAGCTGCATCCCGGACCGGACAGCACTGACATCCATTCTCCCAGTAACCTGTGTGTATGGCAACAATTCACAGTCCGCCTTAAACACACATCTTCCACATCACAAGCCAATCATCAATTGCACATGTTCACACCCTACACAAGACTAATTTGGCCAATAGCGACCAAATCTATTGAGCTTCATTAATGTACAGAGAATCATGCTTCCCAACACTATCACCAACCACGACACACCCCCAGCCGCTAAAACTGGGTATTCAATGGGCGGAGAACAAAAATCCATAACTAGCTCATGTTCCTTCACTTTGTTCCCAGTCCATCTTACAGACATATACTACCCCGTCCTGATGTGTCGAGATCACTCCCAGCTTGCCAGGTACCCTAAGAAAAAACACACAGAAAGAAAGAAAACAGAAAACAAAACACAAAGAAAACGCTGCCAAACCAATAAATGAAAAAATAAACCAAACTTGTGAGCTTTCCAGCTCATTTTTAACTAAGAAACAAAAAGGGAAATCAAATGAATAAACGAAATGTACGCTCCCGGCCTAAGTCAGGAATTGCTCATATCACACTAGAAAAGAGAAGTAAAAATAAAAGTAAACAAACACCTATCCTATTGCTCATAACTGTTAATATGCTTCTATCAATACTATAAAATACTAGAAACAACTATGAGTCTTTTCAATTTCTTAATCATGCAGTCCACCCCTTGATCAATCTGAATGTTGACCGAGCATGGATAATTTACTGATCACTAGCTGCCGCAGTGTCACATCATCACACTGTCTAATATCGATTAACTGTTTAACATAATTTGACCTCTTGTTAGTCTGATTAGTTCATGCATTTGTCAGTCACCCATACATTCGTTTTTAGTAACTTTCATTCATAATCTAATCACCTAACACCTCTATTTACTTTTCATTCTAATCTAATTTAGGAGCATATTTTATCATTCAATATATCCCACCTCTACCCTAGTCAGTTGCATATATTTTTATTCTGCCGGTGGCCTCTGCAGACATGACCTTTGAAAATGACCTTTCACTCCACAGCCCCAACAACACTGGCGGTCTCCCCCGGGTTGTGGGACCCGGTGGGTCAGTTGCCTGTGACCGGATGACCCTGGGGTCATCGGGCCCAGAACACGTCCTGGTGGTGTGCCATCATCGCCATGGTTCCCTGGAGCCTGTTCGGAGGAGAAAGCCACGTACCTATTTGGTCCAGTCACAGTTCCTTGAGAGGGGCCCGTGGTTGGGAGGGGCCCGCCACCTGTTCCTGCACAAACACGCCCTGTTGGGGATATATGGTCCTGCTCTGCACAGTTCCGAGCAATGTGTCCGAGGGTCCCACACGTCCAACAGTGCACCTGCCGCACACGGTAGCCAATCGGATTCCTGCCTTTTCCTACACCTTTTCCTCGTGGTTGCCACCTCGTGGGTGGTCTTATCGGGGTTTGTTGTTGTTCCGGCACGGGTTGTGGCCCCAACTGGGCCTGTCTCTGGCCATCTGGTTCTCCAGAGGGAGAGGGAGAGAGGCGATTGGAACCTGTCTCCCCTCCGGGCTGTGTGGGCTGGAGTAGGCCTTGGAGATAGTCCACTACCCGTCTAGCCTCGGCTAGGTGATCTTCGAGAGGGAGGCACGTCTGTAACTGGCAGTCATCTGCAACGGACACTTCAGCGTGGATTGACTCGGGTAATACAGCTGTCTCTGGGTCGCTTGCTGCAACGACTCCCTGTGGCGGAGTAAAAGACATTATTTCCAGTCCCTCCGTCTCACTGGACACTAGAGGGGAGTCGATCAAATTCCAGTCAATCAAGTCAACGTCCAATTCGGTCAATGTAATGTCTGCAGAGGTTATCGGCATTATCTTGATTTGGGTACGCATTCTACACCGGCCTCCTTTAACTACAAGGTTCTGTAATGGCCTGAATATCTTTGGCCATCTCTTCGTCACTTTTATTGTGACATCTCCAGTCGTTGAAATAGACAGATTGTCTACCCTTTCTATGGTCAGTGCATCTAACCCTCCGGTTGCTCCTATCTGTGTATTTTCCATTCTCACCTTTCCTTCAAACACTCGTAACGTCACCGTTTGGAAAGCAAGTTTCTCTGTATTCAAACTATTTTTACCAAACTTGAGTTAATTTCACTCACACTTCTATATTGGTGTAAACAGGAATTGATAATCTCGGTCTTGTGATACTATACCCCCTGACTGTCAACAGTCTCTTCGATTTCCCTGTTGGGGTTCGGAATTGTCAGCGCCGGCCATCCGTCCTGGAGCAGCTGTGAAAAGAGAGAAGCAAAAAAATACACTTAATTATCAGTGACATTTGCCATTCACAATCCATCATTTGTCTTTAAGCATGGAATGTCGGGCATCTCCTAGACTATGATCATATGAGAGCATTTGTGCAATTTTCGTTTTTGATTTATCAATGACACCGCCTTAATCTTTTTTCCAGTTGTCTCCATTGGAAACCCAGATTCTCAATCCTGTTGTCAAGATCCTCCTTAATACCACTCCGGGGAACTTATTTTCCATCAGCTGTTTCCTGAGATGGTGGTCAATCAGAAATTCGTTATTTACAGCCTATCATTTCTAAACATCTGTATCGGACATTGTAATTTAGGTGAATAATCTCACTTTTACTCTAATTTGCAAATGACTATGTGTATGTGTAACTATATTTATTTCTGTCCGTGAAAGCCTAGTATGTATTTCGCTCATATTACATTACACATATCAGTAACACACATATTTTCCATTCACAATCTCTCACACAGTTATTATATATCCCCCGTAACACCTAACCCTTTAGGTGTTAAAATAACGCGCTCCTCACGGGAACAGAAATCAATTTTCAGTGCCTTATGTCACTGAAGTCCCCGTGCACTTAGAACAGTGTCACACAACCCGTTCATAACCACAGGTGGCGACACCATCCCCATATTGAAAATCCTGCCGACCAATGAGATTCCACTGGCCAACTCGTCACCCCCAGTTTCGAACCTGGAACATGACACCCCGGGCCCCCACTCAAGGATATTCAAAGATCATTTCACTCACAACCACACTCAACCACCGTAACCAGTCACCCAAATATCCACACACAATATAATTCGACGCGCGTAGTGTGGCAGCGAGCCTTTGACGAGTGCACGCATAGCGCACCCCTGTTAATGCGCGGTGGCAGACAGCGAGCCCACCCCCGCCACGACGTTTAGCAGTCCCCGTACCCCTGGTAAAATGAAAAATGTGCGCAGTGTGACAACGAGCACCGACGAGTTGCACACAGCGCACAAAGCGTGGAGGCAGACAGTGAGCCACGACGAACTGTCTACCCACACCCCCACCGCAGGCGAGTAGAGTAATTATGCTCCAACTTACGGCCCACCAACATGAACTGGTACTGAGCCCCAGCCGGGGCCCGTCCAAATGTAAGGAAAGAAGTACGAGCGCCTTGTCGAACAAAGCGTAGCGCCAACGCAGGCAATACCACTGCCAGCACTAGAAATTCCCTAAAAACAACAATAAAACTGAATATGGAACAACATACGCATAATAAGTCCCAAACTCAGCCTACCGCCTTTGAAACCTTACAGTAAACAGCAATAAACAATATACCTAGCACTACACCGCGTTTGAAACCCATAAAAAACTCTATATACAGGCCCCAAACTAGGAGAGAAAGTGAAAGCGTTTCGGGGGGGCCGAGGGGGGGGAAGTACATGGAAGAGAGGCGGTGTTGAAACGAGGGGAGCGAGCGAGAGGGGGGGGTAAGAGAGAGAGAGAGTGAAAGAGGGGGGAGGTGAGAGGGGCGAAAGGGAGAGGGAGGGAGGAGGGTGAGAGAGGGAGGGGAGGCGAGAGGGAGAGAGGCGGAAAGGGAGAGGGAGAGGGAGGGAGGAGGGTGAGAGAGGGAGGGGAGGCGAGAGGGAGAGGGAGAGAGGCGGAAAGGGAGAGGGAGAGGGAGGGAGGAGGGTGAGAGAGGGAGGGGAGGCAAGAGGGAAAGGGAGAAAGAGAAAGAGAAAGAGAAAGAGAAAGAGAGAGAGTGAGAGAGAGAGAGGAAGAGAGAGAGAGAGAGAAAGAGAGAGAAAGAGAGAGAGGGGGAGAGAGAGAGGGGGAGAAAGAGAGGGGGAGAAAGAGAGGGGGAGAAAGAGAGGAAGAGAGAGAGAGGAGGGTGAGAGAGGGAGGGGAGGCAAGAGGGAAAGGGAGAAAGAGAAAGAGAAAGAGAAAGAGAAAGAGAGAGAGTGAGAGAGAGAGAGGAAGAGAGAGAGAGAGAGAAAGAGAGAGAAAGAGAGAGAGGGGGAGAGAGAGAGGGGGAGAAAGAGAGGGGGAGAAAGAGAGGGGGAGAAAGAGAGGAAGAGAGAGAGAAATAGAGAGAGAGAGAAAGAGAGAGAAAGAGAGAGAAAGAGAGAGAGAGAGAGAGAGAGAGAGAGAGAGAGAGAGAGAGAGAGAGAGAGAGAGAGAGGAAGAGAGAGAGAGAAAGAGAGGGGGAGAAAGAGAAGAGAGGGGGAGAGAGAGTAAGAGAGGGGGAGAGAGAGTAAGAGAGAGAGACAGTACACACATCTGATCGCTTTATAGCCACACATGACACGCTGGTTAGGACGGGAGTTTAATGCCTCTACCGCCACCCAGTGCATAAGGTTGACACTGACGCCATCTAGTGGTCTTTTACCCACATCATAATTAATTTCAGTCTCACTCGCCTCACACACACAATGTCCCTTCTCACAAGCGCGCATGCGCGCACTCCGAAGCGGAGTTCACTCATTCACCATGCATCCTGCATACATTCAAACTTTCAGCCAATACTCTGCAAACAGTAGCCCACACTGCAACTCACCCAGCTCATTCATCACAAACGACCATTCAGTTATACTGCAATATCGCCTCAATCACAACATACAGTATTAAACTCCTATCGCCCCATTATTAAACCGTCCCAGGCGAGCCACAACGAGCTATCGTTTGTAGCATGTTGCGCGCTACGACACGCACGCGCCCCCCACCACGAAGTTGGGTGGCGCATTTGCCGTTGCGTGTGTGCACTTTGGACGTCGCGTGTGTACCCGATTCAATATTAAAAACCGTTCTCAGTCATATTATAAGTGCCACTTTACAGATTTAATCTATATACTTCACACATGTTAAACCTAACCATAAGTCCTTTCACTCATACACAAACATCATACACTAGTAATTGTTTAACCATAGCTTGCAACATACGAGTCCACCTTAAGTACTATTCTAATGTTTACAGCCTATCGCTGCAACATACGAGTCCTACGTTAAAGAGGAGGCAGGGTCAAATCTAGAAAACATGGACCCCCCTCCTCAAATGCTCCATTGATCTTGGTACGAGAACAAGTTATTAAAGACCGTGCACATGATCACAAAAACTGAAATGGCTAATTTGAATTTTAGGATCTGAGTGTGGCAAAACCATATATATGTTATCCTAATATGATTTAAAATGTCTTAAGTGTTATCTAGATAGTAGTGTGTAGAGATTGATATCTATGTTTGACATATTAAGGATAGGTAAACTATCCGAGTGGGGACTGTTGTAAAATCCAAAAACATATATATCATGATTAACTAATGTGTAGAAATATTTGGGCCTCAAAACAATAAGTCATAGATTGTCTGTGTGTGGTTACATAGACTGATTGTGCAAATGCCCTCCTGGGGTGACAATGGCATAGTGGCAGCTGGGGTAAGACTATTTCCCTTTAGGGGGTAGATCAAACAAAGACAAAAGGTCACATAGACATGTTATCTCGCTGGAGTATCCTGTCACACACACAGACACTCACATACTCACACACACACATACACTCACACACACATTTTCACATACACATCCACACACACACACACAGTGATGAGGTTAAAAGGAAACAACTGTTACATCAAAGCGCCCATGAAGTGTTATCAGCTGCTTACGGCCTGGGGACACAGACAGACACACACACATACTCACACACACACATTTTCGAATACACATCCACACACACACACTCACACACACAGAGACACACACAGAGACACACACAGAGACACACACACACACACTCACACACATTCACACATTCACACATACACATTCACACACACACACACACACACACAGAGATCTCCAAACAAGCTAACTATTTCCTGGTATATTGTTAAAATAGTAATTTGAATCATTGAAGTAAGTTAAAATATAATTAGGTTTGGTCATACGTAAATGTCTACAATTAGTTAATGTGTCTGTGCTATTTTCATTTAGATTCAATATGATTAATTGGTTGTTCTATATGGTATTGAAATGTATTCTGTTAAGCTAACAGAATGATTAGATTTGTTAGATATATGTTCTGAAAGTCAAACAGACTTAGTAATAAAGCTGTGTTTAGGTAATCAATATATTTTGAGGTTCATCAAAGTATTAACAAGTCAAGTAATGTGTTTAAGTAAAATTATAGGTTAGATATTATAGGTTAGATATTCTCTGGGTAACTGTGAAGAGGGTTTGGCCTATAAGCCAAACCCCTATTTTCAAATACCAGCTTAGCCGGTTTGTGATTGGGGCAGGAATGTGATGATGTCATCAACTCAGAGACACTCGGCCTGGGCTATAAGAATGGGGTGTAATGGTGGGAGGAGGAGAGAGAAACAACAGAAGAACACTCTGAACCAACAACCCACAAGGACAGGACCTCACCTACCATCTCACCCATCTTCAGCAGGCAACGAGAACAAAAGGACTTTTTGGAGGGAAAACCAACTTCTTTGTTTTGTCAGCCAAGACAACACAAAGACCAGCAACAACTTATCAATTATCATTCTTTATACTGTAATATTAGGCTGGTTGTATCATCTTACGGCATAGTGTTTGTGATCAACAACCATAGCATCTTCTTATTGTAATTTGTATACATTCTTAAACTTTGATTAAACAACTGTTAAACTATCTTTCCTCCTAAATTCCTTCTGCCTTTCGGCCTGCTCAGTCAGTTTGAAGAGAAGTGATTCCCAGCTTTAAAGTATTGAGACACAACGCCGAGTACTAGCCAACAGGTTCTGAAGCAGAGCAGAACCGAAACAGCCTGGGAATCCACTTCAGTCATGCTCAATTCTCCCTTAGTGTCAGGCAATGTTGTTGTGGGGGTATGTTCTCACATTCCCATAAGGGGGGTGTCCTTCATTCTAGGGAATGATTTGGCTGGTGACAAAGTGTTGGCTACTCCAGTTGTAACTCCCATTCCTGTGGTTTCTGAGGTCCCTAATGAGCTGGCACAGAAACATCCAGGAGTGTTCCCTGTGTGTGCTGTGACACGGGAAATGTCAAAGGACAAAAGTGATGTTGTTGATACTTCGACTTGGGACATTACACTTAGTGACACATTCTTTGTTGAATTGAAAAGTGTACCTGTTGAGAATTTTGGAAAGCACGCTGTGGATGTACCTCTGCATAATGATTCTCTTGATTGTGCCTTTGTGTTAGGCCCGGTGGTGAAACTTAGGCCCGGTGGTGAAACCAGAGTTGACATGCGTGCCGGAGAAGCATGTGGCAGGAGATGATATGGCAGCGCAGTGTCTCAAGGTCTTCCCAGCCTGTACGGTGGCTGAGGCCACGAACAAATTGGAGGATGAGTGTGGGAAGGATGCTATGAGAGGTGCTGTTGATTCATGTGACACCGTTCTAGTTGGAGAGGCTACTAAGCCTGACTTAGGCTGCCAGCCTTCCCACAGTAGCTCTATTGTCCCTAATGTTTCACTTGTGGGCAGGGATGGTCCCAGTATGTCAGTTGATGATTCTGACATTGATCCACATGTCCACACTGATTCTCTGCCATGCACTAGGTGTGATGGTCAAACTAGTTACCTGTGTCCTGTGGAGCAGGGGCCGCCTTCGCGACCTGGTCTGTTGAGTGGCAGCCATTTTGATTTTGATCAGGACAATGTTATTTTGGGTGACGCCATTTTAGATGGTGTTCCAGACGTTTTTGGGACTGACGTACTGCCATGTTCCAGGGACGGTGGGGCTATACCTGAGGCGGTACGTCCTACTCTGGATGTTCACGGTTTGCAGTATCCTGAACTGCCAGTGCCAGGTGGGATGGATATGGGCGCGGTGGTGGTATCAGTGATCTATGGTTTTTGTTTTTCTGTGTTCTGTTCTGTTTTTAGATTAGTTCTCAGATTGATTTTGGTTCGCAGTCTATTTTTGACAGGTCGGTATCGGTGGAGGGGCCTGTTGAAAGGGAGCATACAACACGGTTGGTGGTCGTGTTCGACAGGGGCCGACCCGTTATCGCTGTTGTGGTAGTGGCCCTGACAACTAATGGGTCACAGTTTTTTTTTGTTTATGGGTTGTTGTGTAGTGGTTGCCTCTGGGGCAACCAGTTTGGTGGGGGAGGTGTTATGTACCATGAGCCTGATCACTCCTGTGTCACTGTGCAGGCAGGCCTGATCACTCCTGTGTCATGGGGCATGCAGGTGAGGGCTGCCAATTAGCCAATTAGTGCTGATTGGTTACCTGCTGGGAGTATCTTTAAAATCAACCCTGGTAACACACATGCAGGGTCGGTGTTTAGAAGAGGTGGTTAACAGATAGATAGCCACGTTCTTCCAGTCCTTATCCTTTAGTTTACACTAGTAATTCCTTAATATAGTAGCACCTTGAGTTAATACACAAGGTTTGGTGTCGGTTGCACATAGGTCGCGTGCCTTTGAGCCAGGGTCGTAACAGAGAGTAAGGAATGATTCTTCTAACTGCGGGGGAATACATAGAGAACTCAATTCAGGGAACTTTCTGTGACCCTCTTCGGAAAACATCAGCTTTTCTGGGTCTGAATTGGTAAACATCAGCTTTTCTGGGTCTGAATTGGTTCCTGTTTTCACCGTGAGCTCAGATTTCCAGTTGTTTTCGGTGTGCAGTCGGCCCTGTAGTCACTGAGCCCCCCCTGTGATATTCCACGGAGCGAAGCCCAAGGTGAGCGAGGATGGGGAACAGAGATAAGGTTTTAGCTGAGTAAGACACTGCTAATGGGAATCGCCCGCTCCGCCGGTCATCCGAAAGTAATGGACACTTTAAAATGTCTGGAACCTTGAAGCGTTTGATATGATTTTCTTTCTCATATTTTCGGTCCCCCGTAATACGCTTATAGGCGCCGCTCTGCGCTAAGTGACAATAGGGAGGAGGAGGACGGTGGAGTTTCCTGGAGGGAGAAAGGAGAGGAAGAGGACAAGGCTTAGTGGAGACTCACGTGGCTGTGGTGTGAGGGGGGGGGGTGGGTGTTAAAGAAGCTCTTTGTAAAGGCCTTCCAAGTAAACACAGACAGATACACAGAGGCAGACAGATGGACAGCAAGGACATACGTAAGGGGCAGATACAAAGGACAGACAGAAGGACAGTTATACAAAGGGAACAAATGGCTCAGCAGTAAGGCCTGGCAAGTGGAAGGACATAGTGAGAGACAAACATAACCACAGGTATGCAGACAGACACACTGATAGACATACAGTTATAGATGTGATAGACAGAATGATAAATAAACTGATAGATAGATACAGTAGATAGATAGATAGATGGCATAATGATAGACATACTGACATGTTGACAGACACACGCACGCACGCACGCACGCACGCACGCACGCACGCACGCACGCACGCACGCACGCACGCACGCACGCACGCACACACACACACACACACACACACACACACACACACACACACACACACACACACACACACACACACACACATACAATACACACACACACACACACAGTAGCTCTTCTCACACACCCTTTTATCCATTCAATCTGACAGCACATGGAATAGGAGTTCGATTGGAGATCTTACCAAATGCTCACACTGCTTTTTCTGTATGATAAATTCCCAATATTAGGCCAACAGAAAGATATAAACTGTAATGTTAGGCCAACATAAAGATGGAAACTTTAATGTTAGGCCAACATAAAGATATACACTGTAATGTTAGGCCAACATAAAGATGGAAACTTTAATGTTAGGCCAAAAGAAAGATGGAAACTTTAATGTTAGGCCAACATAAAGATATACACTGTAATGTTAGGCCAACATAAATATGGAAACTTTAATGTTAGGCCAACAGAAAGATATACACTGTAATCTTAGGCCAACATAAAGATGGGTACTTTAATGTTAGTAGTTTCAGAGTGATCTGGCTAATTCCAGAAAACGGCGCTATGGAGGAATACGTGAATTTTACTAAAAACTTTGGCGTTGCTCGCCTGGACACGCTACTATTTCGAAATCAAATGTATATCTTTTTTATTTTTTTTATTTTTTAAATTTTTTCCTCCTTTTTCCGATCTTTCTCCCATCCCACTGTTAGTCGTTATGCCAATTCCCAACCCCCTTCCTGGTTGTTGCGCACTTTCCCCTACTGTTGGTCCGAGAGGCCGGAGACTGTCACATGCTTTCCTCCGACGCATGTGCAGCCAGCCGGCAGCCAGCCTGGCCGCGCAGATTCTCACTGGGAGAGTGTAACGTGTGGGAGGCCGCACTACCTCTCTCCAGATCCTACCCTCGCTGTGCAGGCACCCCGACCGAACTGTAGGGGTCGCTGTCCACAACGCCCAGGACCCACCCGCCAGCTTTCCCCACCCCCTAATAATGCCAATTGTATTAGTGTGAACGGCCAGCCAAGCTGGTGACAACGACGGGAGCTGGATTGAAATCAAATGTATATACTAGGTATTATGTTTCATCATGAATGCATGAAAGGGTTGTTTTTTGATGCTTTGATTGTCACCAACGGCATACGTTCTGGCGTTACACATGGTCATTGCGATTGATGTGAAATCATGGTTGGATCAAAGCAGGATTGATATCATATAGTCCTTACCTTCACTAGGAGGTACCCCAAAAAGAATATTCCAATCGCGATGTCCAGTATTGGTGTCCATCGTGTCGCCAACATAATCCACCACAACACATGCATCGGGGGCATTGGACGCGTTTCAATGCCATCGAGTGAACCGCTAGACTCGCCTGACCAAAAAAAATTAAACAGAGTGAATTAAACGTAACACCGGGTGTGAAAAAAAGGTTTCGAAGGGTGGGCGATACTGCCACCTATCAGGATGCGGCCAGTATTGCACTCTAGCAATCTCAGAGTGGTTCCCTATAGTAACCCTGAGGTCCGTTTGAGAGAAATGAATACCAATATTGAATAAAATAAATAATGATGAAAACCTGACTATACTCGGGTCTGGCGCTGAGCGGTTGGCGAGTTAACCCGACTTTCCTTGGGTCTGGCGCTGATTGAGTTAATGTTAAGGCCAACAAAAAGATATAAACTGTGGAGCGGCCGGGTAGCACAGCGGACTAAGCGTCTGTCTACCACCACAGAGCCAGTGGGATTGAATCCGGCTGTGGTGCCTCCGGCTTGGCCGACCGTCCATACTAACACAATTGGCAGTGTTCGCGGGTGCGAAGCCGGCATGGGTGGGTCCTGGTCGTTGTAAACAGCGACTCCTACAGTTCGGCCGGGCGCCTGCACAGCAAGGGAAGGATCTGGGAGAGGTAGTATGACCTTCCACACGTTACACTATCCCAGTGAGAGTCCACGCTGCCATGTGAAAAGAAGCGGTGGGCTGGCTACACATGTGTCGGAGGAAGCATGTGATAGTCTCCGCCCTCCCAGACCGACGGTAGGGGGTAGAGTGCGCAACGACCAGGAAGGGGATTGGGAATTGGCATAACGACTAACATTGGGATGGGAGAAAAACGGAAAAAGAAGGGGGGAAAAGATAATACATTTTTTTTTTAAATAAAAGATATAAACTGTAATGTTAGGCCAACAGAAAGATATAAACTTTAATGTGAGGCCAACAGAAAGATATAAACTTTAATGTTAGGCCAACAGAAAGATATAAACTGTAATGTTAGGCCAACAGAAAGATATAAACTGTAATGTTAGGCCAACATAAATGTTAGGTCAACAGAAAGATAGAAACGTTAATGTTAGGCCAACAGAAAGATGGCAACGTTAATGTTAGGCAAACAGAAAGATAGAAACATTAATGTTAGGCCAACATGAAGATAGAAACTAATGTTAGGCCAACATAAAGATGTAAACTGTAATGTTAGGCCAACATAAAGATATAAACTGTAATGTTAGGCCAACAGAAATATATAAACTGTAATGTTAGGCCAACATAAGATATAAACTTTAATTTTAGGCCAACAGAAAGAAAGAAACTGTAATGTTAGGCCAACAGAAATATCTAAACTGTAAGGTTAGGCCAACAGAAATGAATAAACTGTAATGTTAGGCCAACATAAAGATATAAACTATAATGTTAGGCCAACAGAAAGATGCAAATAATCCATGTTAGGCCAATATTAATGAATAATGTTCTACTAACCATAATAGATACATATATATATACACACATATATCTGTGTGTATCTGTACCATCTCAACAAAGGACACAGTTTGAGAGGAGGAATAAAGACATAATTGTATTATAAATCTCTTTTCTAGATCCTCCAATCACTCGTCAGAGGGAAGCAACAGCCGTGATCGGAAGATGAAATAGGCCCATTGTGAGCCAGATCCTATCCACCCAGCGGCATTGTAGAGAGATCCCTCTATATTTCAATGATATTCACGACACGGAGGCTAAAGGACATGCTGATTAGGGCGGCAAGCTCGTCTATTCCCCTGTAAGCTCTCGTATGGAAACAACATTTATCTCCCTAACACCCCTCTGAACGCAGAGGACTCTCGCACATTATGTGTCCCCTGTGTGGTCGCTGATGACGAGACGTAACAGGAGTGCAAAAGCACACTGTCGCGTTGCATCTCCTTGACGCGTGCGACCTTGAGGCTATGTCGGTCTCGGGAGCCCGGTCCTCCGCAAGGCCGGTGCTTTAGCATAACGAGAAGCCGGGAAATAGGAAGTGAAGGCACGGACTGGAAATGCAAAACGAATCAATGTGGGATTTGTTGTCATCGTTATCGCTGTTACTTTGGGTAATTCGGAGGGTGGGGTGGAGTCGACAAACGGAGAGCTCGGGAAGGTGCCTCGGAGTTTGTTCAAATTGTGCCGTCCGTGTTGACAAATTGCACACACACACACACACACACACACACACACACACACACACACACACACACACACACACACACACACACACACACACACACACACACACACACACACACACACACACACACACAGACACACACAGACACACACACACTTATGTCCATTCCCATACTCACACATGAAGACAGTGTATGCATACACACACACACACAGACACACAGACACACAGACACACAAACACACACACACACACACACACACACACACACACACACACACACACACACACACACACACACACACACACACACACACACACACACACACACACACACACACACACACACACACACACACACACACACACACACACACACACAGTATAGTCCCACTGTAGTCTGTATCCATTCTGCATCTGCAAGCTTATCTGTTTACACTAGTTAAATATTGATGTTAGAGATCTGTCGACAGCGCCGGGGCCCAAACCGCTCCACCCCCCTTCGCCGCCACCCCGACTCATCAGCTCCGCTCCTTACTAATGTATGAACAAATATGATTTATTAATCCCCCCCAGCTCATCCCCGATATCAGATTGCTCCAAAACTTTTTGGAGCCGGGTTATTTGCAACTCGGAACGCAAATCGGCACGTCGGACAATAATTCCGAGCTCTGTCGGGGGTGAGTTGGACCAAATTACAGAGTGGAAGCGATTGTCCTATTTCAAGACCCGCCCTCTTTTCTCGATCCTCCAATCAAAACTGAAAGTTTTGCTACTTGGTGTTAGTAGTGAATACGTTGTCAAGACACTACTGCTTTAGGGCTGCCGCATATTTCTTATATATTTCATATTTCTTTTGTCAATTGATCCCAATGGGGAGGGAGCGTATGCAGCCGCATGCTGCCGCCTATAGGAAATGCGCTGCAGTCGGCTTCTTTTTTCAGCGCCTTTCAGCTTTTTTCTGTGGCCACACCCAGCGTTTAAAGTTGAAACTTTCTGAACTTTTCAGAGCGATGCGCTGAGCGCATTTTCAGACAACCAATCACAGCCAATCATATCTACCACTCTGTTTGTAACATGACACCGGAGTTGCCTGCCTGTCTTGGCTGTCTACCCACAAGAGACGGGCCATTGAGATTCGCGACAAAGCACAAATACACTAATAACTACACAAATACACTAATAAAAGCTAATAAAAAGCAAAGCGCAAACTGTGGTGTCAGGCAATAACTATAATTAATATACAATAAAGTGTATTAAAATATGCTATATGTGCAAAACCGCGGCAGTAAAATACGATAAAAGTTATTATTACAAGATGGCTGTTGTAACTGAGGGGTACAATTCCCTGACTGTATTGATAAGTATGGTATCATTAAACCACTACCGCTTTATGTACTTTAACTACTGGCCATACAGTACACGATATCTAAATATGATGAACACTTTCCCACAATGAAATCGGGTCCACACAAAGGTAATAATCAAATATTTAATATATAGCAAAAGGTACATATAATAGTTACTATTACATTTATGATTTGAATGCACTTGTAAGGCAAATGAGTACTCGTAGGCAAATCAACACTGAATGTCCAATCTCTGGTTACGCAGGAAGCAAGTATACAACCTGTCTCTTAGGGAATTAGATCTATGGTACTCTTAATGATATAGCAGGATATTCTGGAAGGGGTCCTCCCGGTTGTAGGCCGGTAGGGGGGGTAGGAGAGCCGTCGGCAGTAGCCCGTCTGGTCAACGATTTCTAGAGAGAATTCAGGTACAGAAGACAGTGCAGTAGAATCTTGATCCACAGATGAATACACCTTGGCTCTCTTGTAGGCTGTAGCTGTAGCTGTAGGTCCACAATGAAGAAGAAGCGAGGCGACCTCAGTCTGGTCTGAGCGCCGTCTCACCTTGACTCCTCTCGGGGTAAATCCAACACTCACCGGTGTTGGCGATTATCCGCTCCACAAATCAAAGTACCAAAGCAAATATATATTTCATGCCGCATAGGGCTCAGCAGTCGTCGGGTAGGTAATCCAATGTACAGGTCCACTCGGTCCTCGCCTAGAACTCCTCGGATGAAAGCGCCAGGTGTGGTCTGCCCAACCTGGTTAAGACTCTAGATAACACGAGGAAGCGATGGGGATGCTGCTCACTTTAGAACTCTAACCGCACGATGCACCATACATAATAGACTATTATTAACCTAATAGAAATACGTCGCACTCGACGGTACAGTGCCAAACTCTGACAATTCAGCTATTAATTCGCACGAGGTCTCGATGCTATTCTAAGGCCAAACAGGCCATACTACACCGCACGCGGTATCGTGGGTGAGGCTTCACGTTCTGTTACTTAGTTGGGTAGAAGGGTAAAGGACTAAGGGATAAGAGGACTTCTACATTTACTTGCGCCATATTTATATGCACGGTGAACAAATAGTGCCACTCTCTTTTCGGTAGCCGTATTCCTGCGCAGAGCCGGGGCTAGTAGAGACATGTCTCGTCGGTACCATTGAACTTGGCTCCAAGGGGCTTGTCTCCTGGCGCCAGGTCCTTGTCCAATAAGAGAATGAACTATTATGGGCTATAGTAGACTAAAGGGATATTCCGTGTATATGTACAAGGAATATACAAGGGATATCAAACGATATACAAATACTATTCAATATATATCCATAAATAAATATATATATATTCGGTTTAATCTGATCCTTCACAACAGCCGCCCCCTAATTAGTCCCACCTAATTAGCTAAGCAGAGACAGATTAACCGCACTGTCCACTACTCAATGTCCGCTGTAAGGTCAGTCAGTTCACAAAGTCATGGGGTCATGGTCGTCATCGATAGTATCAGGGAGCCTCGGCAGTTCTATTAGCCTCGCCACGGGTCGGGTGTAGGTCCGCCCTTGGACGAGCACTTCAGCTGCTCGGACCTTTCCATCGGCACCGGTGATCACTTTGCTTACGCGGCCAGCCGGCCACATAGCTCGGGGTAGTGACTGGTCGATAATCATGACGACTGTTCCTTCTGTCAAATTGTCTCTCTCTTTCACCCATTTCTGGCGGGTCTGTAGAGACGGTAGGTAGTGGAGTAGGAAGCTGTTCCAAAACTTGTCAGCCAGTACTTGACTGTACCTCCACATTCTTCGGCCGTTCGCTTCTTCAGGCCTGTACATTGTCTGGGGTAGCGCGGGGTCCAGCCGCCCCATCAAGAGTGTGTTGGGGGTGACTGGGTCGACATCTGCTACATCACTTGAGACGTAACCGAGGGGCTTTGAGTTCAATACTCCCTCGATCTCCGTGAGGACTGTCATTAAGACTTCTTCCGCCACGGTCTGGGCCCCAAGCACGGCGTACAGGGCTGTCTTTATAGAACGTACTTCTCGTTCCCAAGTTCCACCGAAGTGAGGTGCGTTCGGGGGATTAAACTGGAAGTCAATCTGGGATGGAGCGAGGTGGGTCTTAAATTCTGGGCCCATAGCTTGGAAGCTCTCTCTCAGCTCTCTTTCTCCGCCTTTGAAGTTTGTCCCGTGATCAGACAACAATGTAGACGGTTTTCCTTTCCGTGATGTGAATCTTCGGAAGGCCATAAGGAATGAGTCTGTGCTCATGGTTGGGAGGAGTTCGATATGTATCGCTCTGGTGGTCATGCATTTGAATACAATACCCCACCGCTTCTCGGTTCCTCTTCCTTTCTTTATATACAGCGGGCCAAAACAGTCCATACCGGTGGAGTGAAAAGGCTTGTCGCCGAGTCGGAGGCGACAGGGAGGTAGGTCAGCCATCCGGGGTATACTGGGCTGGGCTCGCCACTTACGACAGTCTAGACAGGTTCGCTGGAAGCGCCGCACTGCTTCTCTCCCTTGCAGTATCCAATAACGACGTCTGATCTCCGCAAAGACTCTCTCTGCCCCTGCATGGTGCCCATCCTCGTCGTATTTCTTTATAATCAGCTCTGTGACCTTGTGTCGGCTGTTCAAGACTATCGGGTACTTGACGTCATCCGGTAAGTCTGGGGCTCTCCGCAGACGACCACCCACTCTGATGAGATTATGGGCGTCGCTCTCGGGGGCTAGGTGGAGCAGTCTGCTGCCTGATGGGACGGGCTTTGCTCCCTGTAGACAGGCTAGCTCATCGGGGAACGAGTCTCTCTGGGCTCGTTGTAGTAGAAGAAGTTCTGCTTCTTCGTAGTCAGCTGCTGAAATGTCAGTTGTGGGCTGAACCTCTGGGTGGTGCCACAGAAATGTCTTTAGCTGCGCACTCTGTAGGGTGAGGCAATCGTCTAGATCGGGGTCTGTGGGGACGAGTGTGTGTGTCAACCCACAGAACATAGATTTCTTGTTCTCTGCCTCCTCTTTACTCGCCTCCCGTGGGGTGGGTGTAGGCCACTCTTCTTCGGGGAGCTTGAGAAACTCTGGTCCGTCACTGTAGAGGTTGTGACGGGTGAGGTCATCCAGGGACATTCCCCGGGTGATGACGTCAGCTGGGTTGTGTTTGGTGTCCACATACCTCCAGCTCGCTAATTCTGTTAACTCTTGAATCTCGGTGACTCTGACTCCCATGAAGACCTTGTATCTGCACGAATCAGACCGGATCCATGTGAGTACGGTCGTGGAGTCTGACCACAAGATTGTTCTTTGCACCGGGATGGTGAGTTCACGTTGGATTAACGTGGTGAGCTGCGCTCCTGCTAGGGCGGCGCAGAGCTCTAGACGCGGGATAGATTGTTGCTTTCGTGGGGCTATTCTTGAGCGAGCCAGGATGAAAGCAGTATGTATTTCTCCTCCCTCCTCTCGGGCACGCAAGTAGGCCACCGAACCGTAGGCTACTTCGGAGGCGTCGCTGAATACGTGCAGGTCGATCTTGCATGTCTCTGGCCTCACTGTGGGTGGGAAGTAGCTGCGGCGTATATTAACACCTGGGAGTGAGCGGAGTTCCGTCTCCCACTCTCTCCATGTGGATGCAAGGTGTTCGGGTATGGGATCGTCCCAGCCCTGGTCCTTGTCCCATAGCGCTCTTACAATCATCTTTGCCCTGGTGGTGTAAGGTAGAATACATCCCAACGGGTCATATTGTCTGGCGAGTGTTCTGTATACACTCCGTCTGGTGGTCGGTATTGCCGTCGACCTTCCCTGCTCCTTGGTCAGGGGTTTGTGTCTATAATGGAGCGAGTCTGTTTTGAAGCGCCAGACTAGTCCTAGTGTCATTTCTTGGGCTTCTCCTGGGATGGTCGCCATCCAGGTGTCGCTGCTCGCTGCCTTGTCCTCGGGGGAGAGGCTGCGCAGTACTTGCGGGTCGCTGCTGGCCCACTGCCTGAGATCAAAGCCGCCTTTGATCAGGGAGGCGCGGAGCTTGAGTAGGAGAGCCTCGGCTTCTTCTGGCGTCGAGACGCTTTGTAAACAGTTGTCCATGTAGAAACTATTTGTCACACTTTGTCGGACCTCTTCACCTGCTGCTGGGTCCTCTGGGTTGAGGCTGCGCAATACTGGGGGGTCGCTGCTGGCCCGCTGCCGGAGATCAAAGCCGTCTTTGATCAGGGAGGCGCGGAGCAGCGCACGACGTCGCCAGTCAATTTTCTTTATGTGTCCCGCTGTGATTAGCTTGTTAATCTCAGCGCGGTACACAGCTTCTTGAGCGGGGTCTTGACTAGGCGCCGCTCTGTGTTCAATAGATACCGCTCCGTCGCCTCTTTTGTGGCGTGAAAGGTGGGCATTCCCTCTCGCCTCAGGAGTGGAGTTGCGTATCTCATCACTCCGTTGACTGTGACTCTCTTTGTCCCTTGCTCGAGGAGGGTTATGGCGTAAGTATCTTCCTTAGAACGAATGTCTTTCTTTTCGTTCTTAAAGGGCATTGTCTCTAGTGTCCATAGCCTCTCGACATGCTGCAGGAGTGTGGTGTCTTCTTCTGTCGCTCTGGAGTGGAGGCAGCTAGTGGCTGCTGTTCGGTTAAGAGACTTGGCGAGGGGGCCTTGTAATGTCCATCCTAGGCGGGTCTCGACTGCTGCAGGACAACCTCTGGGTCCTGTATGGACCCGGTCTATCGGGACTATGAGGTCTGCATGGTCGGAGCCTATCAGCAGGGTCGGGGTGGCGCCGTCTATGAGCGGGATAGGGAGTTGACGCAGGTGCACATATTTATCCATCAGCTTGGCGATGGGGTAGGTGTACTGCGATAGTCCTATTTCTTGGCTGGTGAAAGCATTAGTAATCCTGTACCGTCTCTCTGGCTGCCCGCTTGCTGCGATAGTGAAGGAGACATTCTCGCCCTTTATCGTCTTTAGATCTCTTCTTATTGTCCGAATCGTCATCTGGTTCTCGCTCCCCCGCAGCCCCAGCTGGGCCGCAGCGGACGCGAGGAGAAGGGTCTTCTCTGACCCGTCGTCAAGGACGGCGTAAGTGTCCATGACCTTATCTTGGTAACTCAGTGTTACGCGGACCACCTTTAAGAGCACCTGGGCGCCGCTGCTGCTAGCGGGGTCAATGTACATAACACTTGCCTTTGTGCTGCTGGATGGTGCAGGCTTTCTTCTGTTACTGTCGTGTAGGACATCTAGGTGGGCTCCGTCACACCGACTACACCTCTTCTTGAGGCGGCACTCGGCTGCCATGTGACTGCGCGCACATCGGTAACAGCGCCTGTTGGACTTTATCCAGTGACTCACTTCTTCAGCGGTCATCTTCTTGAACAGGTCACATTGTGACAACCAGTGTTCCTTCTCGCAGTACGGGCACACCATCTTCCACTTCTCTTTCATCGAGGGGGTACTGTGGTTCTTGCTGCTCGGTACTGATTCTGATTGGTGCATGACAGTCACCGATCTTCGGCCATCGTTTGCTCTCCTAGGTCCCTCTCTGGAGCTTGGTGTGCTCCGCACGAACGTATCCAGCCGTAGGCTGCTGACTTCTCTCGCCAGGAAGTCGGCTAGGTCTAGGAGGGATGGCTCGGGACCGTTAGGATCACGGTGGTCTCTTTGCCGCCTGAAGCGCTCCTGTCGGGCGGGCGGCAGCTTCTCTAAAATCCTCTCGACGTTCGAGTTTGCGTATAGTTCGTGCATACCCTTTTCTCGTTGCGCCCCCAGCATCCCTACCAGGGATTGTACTTTGATAGACAGGTCGTCTAGTGAGCGATTGTCTGTTGCTGGGGGTAGGCGGTCAATATGCCTTATCTCTTGTATTACGTAATCCCATATACGTCCATATCTTTGGTCTAGTGCTGCTAGAGCCGCTGTGTATGGGGTAGTAGAGGTGGCATAGGCCAGCGCTATGTTGTGCGCTCTGGGCACTTTCAGGTGCTTCAATAGGATAGCATACTTGTGGCGTTCATCAGCTACATCCACCATCATTGTCTCTAAGCACATCCGTAGCTCCGTGTACTGTGCTCGGTTCTCATGGGTGAAGTCTGGAAACGTCGGTGTGCCAATGTATGACGCCGTGGATGGCTGGCACATCGGTGAGCGTTGGAAGAGAGGCCTCCTGGGCGAGTCTCCTCTTACGCCTCTCGGTGGGCTGGTACCGGCAGGGTACCATGGCCCGCTGGTCCAGGTACTATTCCTCGGGACTGGTCGTGCGTCATGCTCACCCGTGAATACAGTCGGGGGTCTGTAGCGCAGAGCCGCGGGGGTATAGCCTGGGCTGTACTGGACCTCCTGGTCCTGTGGAGTAATGTGCTGCTGTCGGGCTTGACTCTCCTCTTCTCCCTCTTCTTCCTCTGCCAGGTCTTCTAGATCCTGTAGTCGTCTATTTAGCCTCTCCGCGGTGTCCGCCGTTCCTTCCTTGTAGCTGGGTCTCACTTGGACCGGTCGGGGAAGGAGTTCGGAGGGGGGTGTAGGCTCTCTCTGGTGGTCGGGCTCAGGGTCGCTTAATCGGTTAGGGGAGGGTGCCCTTGACCCGTGTCTTGACGAGGCCCTGGAACCCCTTGTGGAGGGAGGGGGTGTTGCCCTGGTGATCAGCTGCTCCATTAGCTGCGCTTGTAGTCTGTCGCGCTCGGCTTGTAGTCTGTCGCGCTCGGCTTCGCGCTGGATGAGAGCGATGTCGCGCTCTGCTTCTCTTTGGGCACTGGCAGCGGCGCGCTGGGCTTCGGCGGCGGCGCGCTGGGCTTCGGCGTGGTCTCTTACCATATTCTCTTCCGTCTGAAGGCGTCTCAGCTCCAGACGTACGCGCTCTTCTTCGCTCCGTTGCTGCGCTTGGAGGCGTTCTCTTTCAATGGTAGAATGTTCGCGTTCGCTAAGCGTCTGTGCTTGGAGTCGATCGCGTTCACCCTGAAGTCGATCGCGTTCGGTAGAGGCTGCCAGGGTGGCGAGGAACGCCTGTGCCAGCATCCTCTCTGCTTCGCTGGGGGAAGACGCTGGTTGAGGTGATCCGCTCCTGGCAGTACCGGTCGGGGATGCGTTCCCCTGCGGGGAGTCCTGGAGCTCTATCTCCTCGGCGCTCTCCTCATCTTGTTCCGTGCAGAGTTCCATCTCTGGAGGGTTGTCTTCCTCCCGGAGCTCTGGGGGGACTACTTCTTCGGTCTTGGCGGGGGGTAAAGTCGTGTCAGTTCCCTCCTGGTCCCCACCGTGAGCTTGGTCAGTTACATTAGAACCCACTAGGGCCTCTGTGGTCGGGGTATCCTGGTTGATAGGGTCGGACATAATTTTACTTTCTACTTTTACCGCGTTTACCGTTTGTAGAAGGCTAGGTAGTATACTGGCAGCGTAATCCTCTAAGTACTGAGGTGGCTGTCGTCTACGTTGCGGGCGTTCTACTTTAGGAGGACCGTTTCGTGGAGTGTTCATCATAGGCCATTTCAATATTAATACCACTATATTAATATTACACTAATTACCCTCCGGCTCGAAGGACCAATTGTAACTGAGGGGTACAATTCCCTGACTGTATTGATAAGTATGGTATCATTAAACCACTACCGCTTTATGTACTTTAACTACTGGCCATACAGTACACGATATCTAAATATGATGAACACTTTCCCACAATGAAATCGGGTCCACACAAAGGTAATAATCAAATATTTAATATATAGCAAAAGGTACATATAATAGTTACTATTACATTTATGATTTGAATGCACTTGTAAGGCAAATGAGTACTCGTAGGCAAATCAACACTGAATGTCCCATCTCTGGTTACGCAGGAAGCAAGTATACAACCTGGCTCTTAGGGAATTAGATCTATGGTACTCTTAATGATATAGCAGGATATTCTGGAAGGGGTCCTCCCGGTTGTAGGCCGGTAGGGGGTGTAGGATAGCCGTCGGCAGTAGCCCGTCTGGTCAACGATTTCTAGAGAGAATTCAGGTACAGAAGACAGTGCAGTAGAATCTTGATCCACAGATGAATACACCTTGGCTCTCTTGTAGGCTGTAGCTGTAGCTGTAGGTCCACAATGAAGAAGAAGCGAGGCGACCTCAGTCTGGTCTGAGCGCCGTCTCACCTTGACTCCTCTCGGGGTAAATCCAACACTCACCGGTGTTGGCGATTATCCGCTCCACAAATCAAAGTACCAAAGCAAATATATATTCCATGCCGCATAGGGCTCAGCAGTCGTCGGGTAGGTAATCCAATGTACAGGTCCATTCGGTCCTCGCCTAGAACTCCTCGGATGAAAGCGCCACGTGTGGTCTGCCCAACCTGGTTAAGACTCTAGATAACACGAGGAAGCGATGGGGATGCTGCTCACTTTAGAACTCTAACCGCACGATGCACCATACATAATAGACTATTATTAACCTAATAGAAATACGTCGCACTCGACGGTACAGTGCCAAACTCTGACAATTCAGCTATTAATTTGCACGAGGTCTCGATGCTATTCTAAGGCCAAACAGGCCATACTACACCGCACGCGGTATCGTGGGTGAGGCTTCACATTCTGTTACTTAGTTGGGTAGAAGGGTAAAGGACTAAGGGATAAGAGGACTTCTACATTTACTTGCGCCATATTTATATGCACGGTGAACAAATAGTGCCACTCTCTTTTCGGTAGCCGTATTCCTGCGCAGAGCCGGGGCTAGTAGAGACATGTCTCGTCGGTACCATTGAACTTGGCTCCAAGGGGCTTGTCTCCTGGCGCCAGGTCCTTGTCCAATAAGAGAATGAACTATTATGGGCTATAGTAGACTAAAGGGATATTCCGTGTATATGTACAAGGAATATACAAGGGATATCAAACGATATACAAATACTATTCAATATATATCCATAAATAAATATATATATTCGGTTTAATCTGATCCTTCACAACAGCTGTCATGTAGTTGTCGCTAGAGTTCTTTCTCTCTCGTCATCAGGTAGGTTGGTGACTGACAGCTCGTTGCCATATCTACAAAAGGCTCATGCTGCGTTTTTTTTTCTCACCGCAAGCGCTCCACCCCAGCACTACTGGCACACTGCCAGCGTTTTTCAGCTGGAAATGTGAGCTAGGTGGACGCATGCCCTTACTGCACAGGCTTTTAAATAGTACTTGTGTAGAGGTTCTACTACTTGTTGGTCTAAACATTTCTGGAATCACTGGGCTACATGACATGCATCGGTGTCTTTGTGGCAGAGGAATGACATGGAGCATATCATGTGGTCTAATAGCAAAGATAACTAATTATTTTGTAACCTCTTTGATGGGAGAGTCCAAGGGTATCCCTATATGGGGATGTGTTTTTGAGACCATTTTCTAAGGACCACACAGGTTTTCACCTCACTGTCGCATCTGGTAGTTCTACAGGTACAGTGGATACTCACCAGTTTTTCGAATACACACCCACTGCCTTCTTGCAGTAGATTCTTCTTCTTTCGTGTAACGTCAGAGGTCCAACTCTGTATCTTGTAGGGTGCCCATAACTCTGGTCCCACATCAAAGAGGCTGGCCTCCGAGGGTGGTTTGTATAGGGGGCAGATGGTCAGGATGTGGTCAACAGTCTGCTCAGGGTCTCCACACTCACATGCAGCGTTGTCTGCCAGGCCCCACTTCTTTAATGATGCTTTGAAGCGACCAACCCCAGATCTTAAACAGTTCAGTAGAACCCATTGCCATCGTCTCCTGTGGCGCCATCTCCTGGATCCCAGATGTAGTGGTGGATACGGGTTGGCCCAGCACTCTCCCACTCTCTCTTCCAGACTGCCGCCATTCATCCATTTCTGGATAGGTCCTCAGTGGTGGAACGGAGCATCTCTACAGGTACAGTGGATACTTAACAGTTTTTCTAATACACACCCACTGCCTTCTTACAGTAGATGGGAAGCCTGTTTTAAAAACAAGATACGATAAGGTATTCCTTTATTGATCCACTTGTGGAAATCCATGACAATTTTACAAGTGCATGTCGTAGATACGTAGATACAGTGTCGAAACATATTTGTTCAGGAATGTGTCTTGTGTCTCTTAAAATAATTGTTCCGTTCTAATGAAAAGGTGAATGTGGCCCAAGATCTAGCACACTCTTGGAGACATCGAGAAGCTGGCGAACAAGCTCTTTACCATACAATACTGAATTTTCTTCCGCCACTAACGTAGTCGACATCTTGGCAGCTTCCTCGACTGAGGACATCGTAACACAGTCTCCTGCAACAGCAGATGGATTGCAAATGAGAGTAGAAGGGAGATGTCTGAGATGCATTGTGGCTATAGAGTGCACACCAAAGCAATGTGACTGCACAACAAAAGAAAAAAAATTATAAAAAATCTCTCGTTGCCATCTGCTATGGGAACGCCACCTCATCTCCCTCACCCCCTCGCCCCGTCCCGACTCGGCATCCGCGAAACCGCCACAGTCCAGGGGAGAGAAGGGGGAGATGAACTAACGCACCCACCAACAGAATGGCCCGCTAGTTACAAAATCCCATAAACATCTCTCGTCGCCATCTGTAATGGGAAATATTAAAGGACAAAACGATGAGCCGTTTACATTAATCATTCTGAGTCATTATTAATAATAGAAAAGTTTATTTCACTGTGGCCACAATGAAAGGACAGCTTACAGACAGATACATCATGTTCACACACTAGCATCTGTCCATAAACTGACCAAAAGCTCTGGTCGGACATACATTAAATACACAGTTTCAAGACGTAACATAATACATCAGAGACGATGTTCTTAACTGGAATGTTAAACAACCTTGCTAGCAGAGGAAAATATTTAGGTCAAAAGTCATCCTCTCCTCACATTAAAGGGACCGTAGTCTCTGCCAGTGTCTGACTAGCAAGCTGTACAAAGATAAAATGATATCTCAACACAGATCTATAATGGCATGATAATATATTCCACAACAGTAGTGATGTCATCTCCGACGGTAGGGCAAAAAGGTTGCTGTTGTTACAGTATAGCTTGAACCTGAATGCCAACGTACCATGATTTCATGTGGTGATTAGAGTGGAACCAAAGGGAGGTCAGCTCCAGAGGCTTGACAATCTGTCTGTATCTAGTTTTCTCTCTGACAATAATTGCTGCTACATACAGTAGAGTAACACCATCCATTATATCACAGATTATCATTGTTCTTCCGTCATTTCTTTCTACTTCACTCACTCCAACAGAGTGACGTGTGGTTACAGGCATTACATAAAACATATCACATCATCTAGCGACATTGTATCCATCCACTTCCAGTTGTTGTATAAACTAGCTAGCACACTGCAGGTCTCTCTCTGTCTGTTCTGCATGCACAGAGAGAGAGAAATGAGAAGGGTATCTATAGTCTTGTCTGACTCTGGGGAAGACGGCAAATAAGCTAATTTCCCAAAAGGTTGTTGTCCTCCTTTAACTTACACAGTATGAGATGATCTAGGAATAGTTATTTCTACATGTTCCATTTAAAATTAGATGCATGTTTTTCTTTCTTTCTTTCTTTCTTTCTTTCTTTCTTTCTTTCTTTCTTTCTTTCTTTCTTTCTTTCTTTCTTTCTTTCTTTCTTTCTTTCTTTCTTTCTTTCTTTCTTTCTTTCTTTCTTTCTTTCTTTTTTTCTTTTTCTTTCTTTCTCTCTGTCTTCCTCTCTTTCTTTCTTTCTTTCTTTCTTTCTTTCTTTCTTTCTTTCTTTCTTTCTTTCTTTCTTTCTTTCTTTCTTTCTTTCTTTCTTTCTTTCTTTCTTTCTTTCTTTCTGTCTGTATTTCTGTCTGTCTGTCTGTCTGTCTTTCTTTCTTTCTTTCTTTCTTTCTTTCTTTCTTTCTTTCTTTCTTTCTTTCTTTCTTTCTTTCTTTCTTTCTTTCTTTCTTTCTTTCTTTCTTTCTTTCTTTCTTTCTTTCTTTTCTTTCTTTCTTTCTTTCTTTCTTTCTCGCTTTCTTTCTTTCTTTCTTTCTTGGGAACTTAGAAGAGAGGATGGTCAGGTAAGGACAACCTTTGGGTTGTTTGAAAGTAAGTAGGCCACCTTATCTCGGTTCTAAAGAATTCATTAAAGTAAAGTACCTTAATCATACCATTATGCATGAGGCTACGTGGACATTTCAGTGTGATGTTGTCGTATAATCTTAATGAAAACCTAAGGTTAATTGCAGCACAAGGAGGTCGCTAACTGGAAGGAGGAAAAAGATCATAAGTGATAGAATTTGGTCTCCTCATCTGACTTCCAATATAGCCAGCAAGGAATAAACGTGCAGTCCAGACGGGAGAGTTCGAATTCAAACTCATGTATTTATTTGTCTCGGCGGCCAAGAGTGAATAAAAAGGTTGCTTTTCACATACAAGGATTATCAGAATACATTAACATGTCTGTTTTGTACAAAGGATCAACAAGGTTTGCATCTCAAAACCCCAACATGTACATACAACAGTCATTGTTAACATCGATGAAAATAGAGAATTTACTGTAAGCCCCTTTTCATATGAGTAAGCCTGGTTTCTAAGATAAGTATCTTTACATTATATTCTAACCAACCATGGGACCATCCAGCTTACTTACATGAAAATCAGCCGACAGCATTCTCTGGGTTGGGACCGGGGAGCCGCAGACCTGGGGGCGGTCTGGGCTCCTGAATTAACACTGTTTTGCTCTTAAATACTATAATTTCCCACCAATAGTAGCAAATTTTAATAATACGTTTGGTCCAATCCGGTTGGTTCTTCTGTGGGGGCTGTCCCCAAATCGATCTCCTGTGTGGGTCTTCCTTCAGTAAACAGAAGGGGGGGCCGCCGATGGCCCCCGTCGGTGTCTTCCTTCAGTGAACAGGGGGGGTCTGCTGGTGGCCCTCGTCGGTGTGGCCTCTTAATGCGTACAGAGGAGGGCGCTTTTGATGACCCCCCTCCTTGGCTGCTCAAGTCTCCTCTGAATGAATCCAATACTTTAACATTCCTTCTATATGGTTCATGCAATGACCCATATGATGTCTAATATCACCCAAGTACAGTCATTGCTTTCTAGGCTGATACCAGACATCATATGAGACTACACCAACCTTTATTTACCAGACTGAAACTCTGTAATATAACTGTGATACATTTACCAGGATTCTTAATTCTAAATATCTATATAGTTATTTTTATTGATTTCTTTATAGAGTTGTCAATCCAATCAAAGCCAATCAAGTATCATGCTTTTTCATTTAACTTATAAGAAATAAGAACCATGTCCTTATTGATTAATGATCTTTAGTCCTGTACTATCAGAGCCAGTTATCTGGTCTCTGTTGTCGCTGCTGAAATCTGCTAACATTTGGGTGTGACTTTTCAGTTCCTTTGTTCTAGTGTTGCTGTTATCTGATGCAACTGTCTCTAGAATCGTTCCTCATTTAGCCCTGCAACCCACTCTGCTGCTAAAAAGTATACAAGGAATAATATTATGGTTTTCTAATTATTCACACATATTAGTTATGGAATTCAAGGTCAATATTACCACAATGTCTTCTTGTGTGTCTGTCCTTACATAACTACCACATATGCTGGAGAAAGTGGACTCACTTTCCGGGGCTCTGTAAAGGGTGCAGTTACCCAGTAGCAGCGCTAAGCCAAAACAGGTAGATCTGTTTTTTTGTTTTTGACTGATGAAATTCTGATAACCTTTCTGTCTGTACTGTTCTGTTCTCTGTTTTCTATGTCAGGCTGACATTGGAAGAGAGCTTCAGCTTGTCTTCAGCTTCACTCTTATACTGTGACCCAGTGTTGTAGTCAAGTCACAAAATCTTGAGTCCGAGTCGAGTCTCAAGTCCCCAGTGTTCGAGTCCGAGTCCAAGTCCGAGTCACCAAAGAAGAGCCAGAGTTGAGTCCCCATTACCCTAGTCCGAGTCTGAGTCCAAGTCATCAAGATTGAGTCCACTCCATTGAGTCCACTCCACTCTGGCAGTCAAAGAGCTGACATACAAATAAAAAAAGGTCTACATTAAACATAAATGACACAGCAGTTTTTCAAACTGAGTGCATTTACTTTGTGACACAATAGCCAAACAAATGCACTAGCCATAAATATCTTATGCCAAATGATTAGAGCCTATTTAAATGTTTGTACTGTATTTATCAAGTTTATCGAGTCCTCGTCTGCACCTTCCGAGTCCGAATACAGTCAATGCTCGAGTCCAAGAACAACTCCGAGTCATCAGTGCTCAAGTCCAAGTCGAGTCACAAGTCCTGAAAATGAGTCCTGGACCCTGACTCGAGTACTACAACACTGCTGTGGCCATTCACAGTACTGGAAACCGGAGGGGGTTGTTGGTTCACCTTGTCTTGTGTGGTTGACCTCTGTTTGCAAATTCCCACATGTGACTTAGAGGTGGTTGTTTTGTGCATGTCCTCTTTGTGCATACAGGTTACGTGATGGATGGTGTGGCTGCAGCAGAACAAGATCTTCTGGCAAAATGTTGTTATGAAGACAAAGCCTTAAAACTAAAAAAAGACCAATGCAAATGTGTAAATGTAATCAAATGTAATGTTAAATGTAATCAAATGTAAATGTAAAATAATGCTATATGATTTGTTTAAGTGTAAATTATAGGACAATATTCTGTCTATTTAATAAAGATTGTTAAAGCTTGATAATAATAATGTATATGCACTATAATATAATATATAATAGCATGATACTGAATGGGAAGGTACTAGTAAATTAGATACAGTAGTGATCTGTAGTGACACACCCAGGGTGCGATCCACGGGGGAGCTGGGGCAGCCATGGCTCCCTTAGATCAGACATCAGCTCCCCTGAAAACATGATTTGTGATTTTTTTGGGGGGTCTCTAAATTACTGAAAATAAATGCTACTTTTGCCATGCATTTCTCATTTTTCTGTAATTTTCTGTATCATCATCGTGTATAATAATAAACGTATGCTATTTTGGATGTATGATTAATGATTTGCGCACTAATTCACACACGTATTATGGCAACATGCATGCTATTCTTGCAATTACCATTCGGAGCGCGGCGGCGCTGCAGCCTGCACGCACGGCACAAATCAAACTTGACCCGCACGTTGTAACCTGTGACTTGTTGACAGTGATAGTTTTGACAGGTAAATAAGGTCACTCAGGAATGGATAATGCAACAAGTAAGCCTAACCAATTGTGGTTTCACGATGAAAGTGAAGCAGTCAATGGACTTGACAGAGCAGCAGGAGGCGGGATCATCTACAGGCGACACCGTTACACCTGCTGCTGGTGCTGCTGCGGTGGAGACTATCTCTGACAACGCCCGGTGACCGTGCCGGCGCCTGCTGCGGTCGTATCAGAACAGGAGTCTGAGAGATAATCATGATATACTGTAGACAGTGTTGGATCTATCATCTATCTAACTAAATGGATACTTTTTTTTATCATGGAATGTGCTGTGCAGACGGCCGGACCACAACTACATCAACAAGTGAGTTGTCTATTATGTGTTCTGTAGTTACTGAAACTGATTGAATATATGACAGGATTCAAGAGGTTTATTTGTCACATACATACATACACAACACAAGGCCTACTAAAGGCTACAGTAACGTCTGCGATCACAGTCCAACTCCTCCCTGCGAGGCGCACCCCCCCACCCCCCCCCCCCCCCCCCCTTCCTTGGCTCACCCAAAGACCATGCTATGGTTCGCACACTGGACACACCACACATTAGACCACTACTGTCCCCCTCCGACACTGAAAAGCTGGTTCATGGCCCCATTTTCTCCCGTCTAGATTACTGTAATGCATTACTCATTGGCTCAACATCTAAATCCCTCCATACACTTCAACTAATTCAGAACACCTCAGCCCACATCATCACCCGCTGCCCCAAAAGATCTGTCTCCTCATTTACAAAGCCCTCCACTCCCTAGCACCTGATTACATCTACAACCTTCTTCAACACTACACTCCCCAAGGCCAGATTAAGACTTCAGAGGCCCCTGGGCCAGATTCTTGTAGAGGCCCCCCCACACACACATACACGTGCACGCACGCACAGTGGCGTTTTTATATGTCACTTTAAAAAATATATAGAATATTTAGAAGTGGTGGGCTCTGAGGGCCAAGCTAAAATGACTTTGATCACCCCTGCCCACTTTGACAACCTAGGATGGCTTAGAGTAGACGACAGAGTACAGCAACTTGCAATGGGCCTGGTCTACAAGATACACTACACGACCAAGGTACCCATGTGCATGTCAAAATACTTCCCAAAGGTCAGTGAATACCACAATCACAACACCAGAGGGAGCTCCACAAATCATGTTAAACCCAGATTTGGCTCAAACAAGGGACTAAACACGTTTAGCAATTATGCCACATCAATGTGGAACGCCCTACCCAAAGCTGTAAAGGAATGTGAATCACTACCCACTTTCAAAAACTCTCTCAAAGAACACCTACGGGAGACTGCAATTCGAAACTGGCCCCTGTAAATGTCCTAACACAACCCCCTCCAATGTACAGTAAATTACCAAGTATGGTTTTGTCAATATTCCAATGTACAGTTTTGCTTGTACAGTTGTACAGTGTTACCCACCCACCCACCCCTCCTACCCAACCCCCCCCCCCACCCAACCACCTCCAATGTACAGTCCCCCCCACCCCCCCAACCCCACCCCACCTACCCAACCTCCTACCTCCTCCAATGTACAGTTTCTACATCAAATGTATATACTCTCTTTTCTGGACTCTTTTCGTATCACAAACAGTACTGTATTTGCAAATCTGGTATGTCATAAATGTATAGATGTAGCAGTACTGTCTATCTGTATGTCATGTATGTCATATATGTTATGATGAATTGAAAATGGGGGACCTTGATGTAAACAAGACGAAAGTCTTTCTCTGGTCTGCATCCCCTTAACAATTATTGAGCTGTACTGTACTGTAATGTACCCATTCTGCAATCTGTTAATAAAGTTTTCAATCAATCAATCAAGAAGAGAAAAGAAACACATCATGTTTAGATGGGGGGATGGCGCCATCCTCAGGAAAAACATGCACAAACTTTGGAGACAAGAATATAATAGTAAGCTTACTTTTACGTGAATGTCAATTTAAATTATAATTAGGGAAGGGAGGGGGTTGAAATGTGTTTTTGTTCTGTGTTACTGTCTGTGAATTAATGAATGAATGACATTTTTATTTAACAGATTGCAGAATGGGTACAAATAATACAGTACGGCTCAATACACACAATTGTTAAGGGGATGCAGACCAGAGAAAGACGTTTGTCTTGTTTACATCAGGGTCCCCCATTTTCATTCATAGTGACATGTATGACATACACAACATACATGACATTTATGGCATAGGGACGAGGGGCCTCCAAAAGGCCTCTAGTGACGAGGGGCCTCCAACGAAATAAAAAAATAAAGTAAAAAAAAAATAAAAAAAAATGTGGGGCCTCTAGTGACGAGGGACCTAAAAATAAATAAAAAATAAATAATTTATTTTTTTTATTTTCTTTGGAGGCCCCTCGTCACTAGAGGCCCACGGGCCGCGGCCCCGACGGCCCGGTCGTTAATCCGGCCCTGACACTCCCTCCCGCTCACTCCGCTCATCCAACTTAGTCCTTCTGAGCACACCACACTACCGCCTTAAATCCACAGAAAACAAATCATTCTCCTCCGCTGCTCCCCGACTCTGGAATCAACTCCCATTATACATCAAAGAAGCCCCATCTGTAGAAACATTTAAGTCCCACCTCAAAACCCACCTGTTCAAACTTGCATACCCACACTCCTGACCCCCCAACCCCTGCATCACTTACATTTTCACATCTGTACAGACCTATACTTTATTATTATTATTATTATTATTATTATTATTATTATTATTATTATTATTATTATTATTATTATTATTATTATTATTATTATTATTATTATTATTATTATTATTATTATTATTATTATTATTATTATTATTATTATTATTATTATTATTATTATTATTATTATTATTATTATTATTATTATTATTATTATTTATTTATAAAGGTTCTCTGTCTTGTCTCTAAGTTGTCTCCCTCTCTCTGTATTATCCCCACTATGTCGTCATTGTGAAAGTTCATGTACTGTGTTTGTCTGTATGCTATAATGCCATGTATGTAAAGCGCTTTGAGATTCCTAATGTAAGGCGCTATATAAAATAAATGTATTATTACTACACATACAGAAGGAAGAAGTAATTAAATAGGGACTGTGAAGACATACTGCAAATGTGAAGGCATTGCTTAGTAATTCAATAATAAATGTGAAGGAATGAGTCGTTTTTATCTAGTAATTTCCCAAACGCTAAATAGCGAGTCGCAAATAATGAAGTAATAATCATGCAGTTATTGAAATAGTCATTATGTAGTAATCATCAGTAGGCATACGTCCCAAAACTCCACTACTACTTAAATCAGTACATAAATTCTACTAGTTTGCTACACATCTCAATAGCAACCAAGTAGTGGGACCAGTCGGTTTTGTGTACTGTAGGTACTGTATAGTGTATAGTAGTGATGACTAGTGATTACAAATCCAGGGTGGGGTCCTATTTTGACAGTTGACAAGTCAGGAAAAGGATCAATTAGAGGATAAGGCTGGTGTAATTGTATTTACTTTTTGTCTTATTGCCAACATAGCCTAAGAGAAGACCAAAACCAACAACGCATTTCTCCTACTATGATCCATCCAGCCAACACCAATGAGTACAGCTCATATCCATAATTTATAACTCCATTGTTGTCCAAAGAACGCTAAAACAAGTCACAGAGCCGCACTATTCCCGGAATGACTTTATGAAGTGAGAATGATCACCCAGAGTTCGCCTGAAACCGCAACTACTTCTGAGGCAAAACTACGACGCCTGTGTTCATCACAGTGAATATATTGACCGAAGCAAACAGTACGGCTCTGTGACTTGTCTTAATGGTTTTGTGGAGAACAATGGACTTCTGGATATGAGCTATCCTCTGGTGTTGGCCCGGTGGACCATACTTGTAAGTAGAAGAGGTGCATTGCTGGTTTTGGTATTTTCTTCTTAGGCTATGTTGACCATAAGAACAATAATGAATTATAC
>NC_140168.1:38148823-38173823 GCF_963971535.1 Notolepis coatsorum | reverse complement strand
GAGCTCCCCAGGGGTTACAGGGACATACAGGCTGACCAATACCTTAGTAAGAGCAGAGCTTGATTGTCTGCCTGGAAAGAGGGAAACCTATTTAATAAAAAACTCTCCCCCATCTGTACGCATAGAAAACGCTGTTTAATGCCTTTCCGACAGATCTGGGGGCGTGCCCGGTTCCTAACGGCAGTGTTGCAAAACACCCGGAACCTGGAAGCACTGACTTCTAACTACCAATACGTTAGGCCGTAGGGAGGCAGAATAGGCCCACTACCTCCCCACCGTATTGGGCCGGCACTCCACGTTAGGGGGAGTCTGCGAAGTCCGCCACGTGAGATGTGACATAGCCCAGTGGCCAAGGTCCCACATCAATGATTGACCAACCAATTGAAAACCACCTTTTCATTTCAACTTAACAGAACTTAACGGGTATCACACCGCACGCTCAATACACACAGCTGTTAAAAATATCAGAGATGTGGAACTCAGTCTAAAACTCTACTCGTCGTCCACCCATATACGAGTCGGGGGGAAAAACACAGCACAGTACCACTGTGCGTTCTTCCACCCCATATTCGGATGACAGGCAGGGCCACAATGCGGGCAGACGTCATCCCCCTTTTCAGCAGTCTACACTGAGGATGGGAACCTTCACTATGTCTCCACTGAAAATCAACCGATCGGGAGACATGGGTCTGAATCACCCCCCCCCCCCCCCCAAGACCCTCAAACTAGTTCACCGAAAATCAACCTATTTTGCCAACAAAATTCAGAATTAAACCGATTTTGTCTGGTCGTTGTGGCTGTGGCACCTGCTTTATCATAGCAGAGCCAGAAACAGCGCAAGACGAAAAAGAGCCTTGAGTAAACAACCCGAACCGGGGAAGTGTGCATGCAAGGAAGGAGAAAAGACCGAAACGTCATATACACATATGAATAGATTGTAAAGGACCCCCTTCAGGTATAACGCTGGTCCCAATTTGAAAAAATGGCACCAGACACCGCCCGCCTGCCTCCGGGCTGAGCGCCACCGGATACAGCGGCTTTAGCGTTATTATAAATAACACAGACTGTAGGGTCACTGAACAATCTAGTATCAGACACAGTCAGAAATCATACCAGGTATATTCTCATGGGGGATAAGACTAAAACGTCATATCCAACACACATGATTAAGTTCAATGCCCCCGCCGAGTGTAACGCCAGTTCCAAGTCTAAAAAGAAATGGAACTCCAAGCACCGTGTGGTAACCTTGACTTCATGACTTCATAATTTCATAATCAAAAATGTTAGATTAACCCAGAAAACTGAAAGTATCTGTAGTGATGGTAATGTTCATCACATAGACTCTCAGAGTGATGGAACAAGCAGAAGCAGGCGGCAGGGTTGTATGACATTCTGGGGAGCCTTCCGGTCAACCCCCCATGTTGAAATGACTTACACAGCGGCAATTAGAGGAAGACAGTTGGACAGGGAGCCATTCCAACCCCCCAGGAAACCAAACACCTAGACATGTGACAGTTGAGCACAGCAAGAAGAAGCGGAAATGCCTCTGTGAGACCAGAGTAATGTGGTTGAATCTTTACAATAATAGATTCAGAAAATACAAAGTGTCAGTTGGTAGATGGGGTTTTGGGATGGCTCTTGTGAATTGAATAGTATTAACCTAAGAAGCACTGACTATACTGGGTTAATATTATATCATCACAAACATTATTAAGGCTGAAGTCATCAGACCTCATCATATTGAAAATCACCGGGCGACACCTCTCTAATGACGACATTGTTTACTCAGTCACACACCACAGAAAAACGGTGACTCAGTATAACCTAAAGACAGTTGCCTAATCAAGATAAGGTCACAGGAAATAATTGCAGTATATTAGTTTAGAATGAAAACAATGTTGGAATAATAAAACAAGAGTATAGTAACCTATTAGAAAAGTAACTTACAGAAGAACCAAATAGAAGGAATGTTAACATGATTGATTCATTCAAAGGAGGCCACAGTCCAACCCCCCCTCTCTGGCCAAAAAGGAGGGGGCTACCCATGGCTGTTACAGACACATACGACCAGGAGACACCAAATGAGGACGGCCTGTGTTTAGATACCGGTGATTGGTGGAACTAGGTTAAGAAAAGTGAGGTCATGAAATCTATAAGTATTGGAACAGTAAGAATAGAGAGGCAGGCCAGCCGGACCCGCCACACACCGTTACCCAGGGGGTCTGAGTCTGGTCTCCACCACCACCACCGACCATGGTCTACTTTGTCCCTATGTGAGTAGAACTGTATATGGAATAATGTGATAACTAGAGTAAGATGCCTATCTTAGACCCAGGTTTTATCATGTGGTGACAAAGAGTACTATGGTCTTATTTCATTAACATAACATGACTAATATTTATGTACAATACTGTCTTTGATGTAAAAAGCCAACGAGGGCTATTGTGATTTACCTCATCAAATCCTTTTGTACAATCATGTATTATGCTTGAAGTGTCCTGTATGTAACCAATGCATTATTCCACTCTCGGCACCACGCTGCAATTAAATGAATATTGGACCATAGCTGCTGGTTGTCCGGTTGTACACACTTATTCTCTACTGGCTAAATTTGGGAGCTCAGATGAGGACCATGTTTTCTATCACACTGTGATCTTTCCCTTCCTCTAGTTAAGCAACCTCACTGTGCTGTAATTAATGGATATTCATATAGGAATATACAACAACCGCTCGCAGTTCTCCAGGCTAAATGCCAGGAGGCAGCTGGGTCAAATCATATTACAATAATAATAGAATCGGTGGGGCACTTGACCAAAACCAGCACACCAGATAGTCATTTTTACTTTACTGAAAAAGGACCTGTCGATGACAAAAAACGCAAGACCTGCTACCATTGTGCCTCCCCACAGGTGAGGCAAAATGGCGTTAAGCCGTCTAGCATCATATCAGGCATTTTCTCATGGGGACATGACTAAAATGTCATACCACAACAACATGATTAAGTTCGAAGACCCCCGCTAAAAGTAACGCCAAAACCAAGTCTTCAAATAGACAAAATGGAATTTCAAACCACCGCTCGCTGACCCTTGGCTAAACACCAGGAGGCAGCAAGGCCAAATCATATTACCATAAATATGCGGTGGGGGGTCCCGGACAAACCTACCCTACAACAGTCAGTTAAAAACCGTGTTGATAAAGAAAACATACAAAATGCCTACCACCCAGCTTTTCAAAACCCTATGAGAAAAGGTAATCGTGGCATCGTCTGGTATCACATCAGACATGGTAACGGAGGAATAATTGCACGTTTGTTGAACAGAACCTGCCGGTTTGACCCGGGCTTTTTTATTTACAAAAAACCCACATAAGCAACAACAAACATAAATGTATATACAGTGCAAAGAATAGAGGAATTATGTACAATGTGGGCGAAAAGGGGGGAACGCTCTCCAACGTCCCACTACCAACAGTCGCACCCAACAACAAAACAATATGTACATAAAAGCACTCGGGCAACAGGGAAAAACACCCGTTACCTCCTTCTATTCACCTCCTTCATGTCGTGGCCCGTACACGGTTCCCCAGAGGGGCGAACCTGTAGTCCCGGTCTTTCGGGGGACAACAATTGTATCAACAGATTGCAGAATGGGTACAATGCAGTACGCCTCAATACACACAATTGTCAGGGGGATGCCGACCAGGGAAAGACACTATAGTCTTATTTACCCCAGTGCAGCCCATTTTCAATTTTACCATATATATATATATATATATATATATATATATATATATATATATATATATATATATATATATATATATATATATATATATATATATATATAAATATATGTCTAAACATACAATTCCCCGTTGGCGTGAACATAACACAGGGGCAAAACCCATTGTCTGGCACCACATTAGACATGGCAAATGGTTTTCAAACTACCAATATATATATATATATATATATATATATATATATATATATATATATATATATATATATATATATATATATATATATATATATATATATATATATATAGATATGCCTAAATCCATAATTCGGCATTGTCGTGTACATAACATGAGTGGGAAGTGTGGACACACTGCATGGCTCCACGGCACCTCACCTTGTTCAAAACAGGTGATATAAGGTGCGAGCCAGCATGATATATTGATTGAACATGAAATTATTGATTGAAAATCGCATTAACAGATTGCAGAATGGGTACAATGTAGTATGCCTCAGACCAGGGAAGACATTATAGTCTAATTTACCCTGCGTACCCCATTTTCAATTTTACCATATATATATACATATATAAATATATGTCTAAACATACAATACCCCGTTGTCGTGAGACAAACACGGGGGGAATAAACCCAGGCCGTCGCTACTCCTTAAGAAGTGCGGTCAGTGGTCACAAGGAAAAAACAGAGCACCAAGCCAGTAGAATGTAATGGCTAAGAAGACACAGCAGGAAAAGACGGGGGGGGTCCATTCACTCGAAAGAGAAAGGACACACACCACAGGGTTATACAAACACAAGCATGCACCTGTTGATGTACACCTGCCGCTGGTCACGCGCCTCTTTTTCCTTGAATGAAGGCGCCAAGCTCTTCTGGATGGTTCTCCCACGTAGAGATGCCCGGTCAGAGCGCACACAAGTTGACACCCGGGTGGCGGGGGCGAATGACTGCCCGTTTGTTTTAACACAAAAAACTGCCAGTCCTTTCATAGAGCGGACTCATACTTTTATAAACAAACAAAGATGACACGCAGACACCTCCGTTTCTGACTCCACGTTGCGTGCTGCTCCCTCCGTACCTGGTGAGGGCTGGACCCAGGGAACCCCCCTGTTGTTGGGGATTCCCTCTGATGCGCCTCTCTTGAAGACACGCTCCGCCACATCGAGCCTGCAATTAACCCCCAGCACACCGTGCAGGCGTAAAAAGCATTCGGAAGGCAGCACGCCAGGGCTCGAAAGCCTTCCACCGACCGCACCATAGCATACCAGCAGTCCCCCGATGAGGAATTGCCGGTCTGCTAGGAAAACTCCATAACGAGAAGCGGTCCCAAGCACTTCCTTTTCCGAATGCGCCGGGGAAGTCCTGAAAAAAGGACGTTGGTGGAATATCCTTACATCTCACACCTAACTAACTAACAAAATCTCTGTTCCATCTGCTGAAGGCCTGTGAGCACAAACGTTTTGTTGAAACAATGAGGAAGGGGGAGCTGACCAACCACACCTGGGTTATAAGCTGGTCGGAGGTGGGCGAGGTCGGACAGATGGGAGGTGCATGTGAGAAGTTTTCAGTTGACGTGCACAGGCGCTGAGTGTAATCCCATAGGCGAAGCAGAAAAGCGTAGCTAATGAAATATAACAAATACAGGAGCCAGGAGGGCAGACAGTTGGGAAGTAAGTAAGGGAAACCAAGGGGGGTGGGAGGGGCAGGAGAGGAGAGAATGTAGGGCAGGGGAAAAGGGAGTGGTAGGTTGGATTCAAATACTCAAAGACAGTACATTCGATTTCTTGTTGTCAGTTCTGAGAGTGCAGGTCTGGCATCAGTGTTACGTCTCTGTGTTGGCCAAGCAAAACACTCCTACTCGTGGATCACAGCGTGTCAATGTCTGTGGGTGCTGGGTCACGTTAGATCCAGGTCAGGGTCACAGCCTATGGTGAGATGGTCCATTCGGACACTCATGCTGAATGATTTCATGTTTTGAAGAGCGGTTTATACTTTTAGTTGTAGTGCTGTTATGCAGGAATAAATGTCCTAGAAATCAAATACTACCGTAACAATAATAATAATAATACACTTTATTTGTATAGCACCTTTCATACAAGAATTGCAGCTCAAAGTGTTCCACAGCAGTAAAAAAAGACAGGCATAAAATGAGTAAAATAGACAATCAAGGTAAGACATAGAACACCAGTTCTTCACATTAGGATTTAACATCCCAATAGGACTCCCTGTTTACGGCTCACACATAATATAGACAATTTAAAAGTAATAAAACAGCAGGACTATAGTGCAACATTGCGGTGCGATAAAACAGTTAGTAAAATAGAATAGACAGAGTAAATTAATGCAATAGTGTAGTTCTGAATTACTGTTTAAACAGTTTAAAGCCTGACAGTCTTTCCTCCTGTTTGATACCCACTTTGGCCCATTTAACATCCCTCTCAGGGCAAACCTCCCTCTCAGGGCAAACTTCCCTCTCAGGGCACAGTTCCCTCTCTCAGGGCGCAATTCCAGGCCTGGGTCCTCCACACAGTTTAAAACCTGACAGTCTTTCTTCCTGCTTGATACCCACACAGTTGACCTGACAGTCTTTCCCACACAATATAAAACCTGACAGACACAATTTAAAACCTGTAATAAAAAGTAATTAAAGAGTAAAATAGAATAGACAGAGTAAATTAGAATAAAATAGAATACCGTCTTTCCTCCTGTTTGATACCCACTTTCTTCCCTATAGTAACCAGTCCCTAGAAAACAATCTAAAGAAACCTTATTTTTGTGGGGTATACATTTTTAAATGGCATTATACATTCACAACAACAGATCACACCAAACGAGTGTTCCCCAAGCGAGCCACCGTCTTTATATCTGTGGGTGTGTTAAGTAACTGAGCATTCGCGACGAGAATGCGGCAGCTGGCTTTGCGAGATCACAAGATCACTTGGGAATCCATCTTGTCAAGCTTCAAGTTATGATTGTGCATGAACCACAGGGGTTCAGACCAATCAGCATCCGTTGAGGAATGACTAGTATGTGTTTAAAGTGAAAAAATAATTTCAAAGGACGACTTCCCAGATGGTTTCGTGTAACAGACCATCTGGCGGGTCATGTTATGAAACTGGAGAAGACAACAAAATTATGCAGAGCCTCAAGAACAGTCCTTTCTTAATAAATAAATACATTCCGGGAGTTTGAAGATTCATTCAGGGACACTAAATAGGCTTGAGCCTAGGAAATATAAACAGTATACCTTCCTTCATGAGCAGGGGTGGAAAGTAATAAAGTACTTTGTATCAGTTGTATGCAGTTGTACTTTGTATGCAGTTGGGTGCAGTTTTTTTAGACTTGACTTTTTATTCTGCTGTTTTTCACTGGAAATGTCGTACTTTTCACTCCAGTATATTGTTATGCCCGGTCTGGGGAAACTCGAAGGCATAACATAAAGTGGACCCTCAACTCCCAGTTCCCCCAAATCCACCTCAAAACACAGAGTAAATGGCAAAGAGATGAACAATTATGAAGACAAATTAACGGCAAGGCCAACACAACAAACAAACAATCTCACTGTTTAAATAATCTAACCAGACTAAGAAATAAAACAATGAAAGGAGAATACAGGGATCCTTATCTATTTCAAACACAAGAGAAAACAAGAGAACATCAAAGGGAGGCCCTCTCTCATTGCTCCCAAACTGACATTACAAAGTTAATTATTTCCCTCTGTGATGTACTGTATGTACCGTCTGTCTCTGTTTTGTTTTTTTGTCCCCCTTTCCCTGTTACCCTTCGAGGGGACTTTTTGTCCTCTCGACAGGCCGTCATTGAAAATAAGAATTTGTTCTTAATTGACCTGCCTGGTTAAATACAGGTTAAATAAAAATTTAATAAAGGAACTAAAACAAAGAGGTCGGGTCGCACTTCAGGACCGAAGTTTCATAATGTTTCCAACCCCTTTTTCAACAGCAGTGGCAGGCTGAGATCTTCCAAAACATACACTTCATGCACATATACACCCACACACAATTAGTTAAAGACAGGGACAGCCTCTCGTAATAATGAGAATTAAAAATGACTTATTCAAAAGGGCACAAGATAGGTGATGCGTTGGTGAAAGTGACACACATCATGCTTTTCAGTTGAGTAGGAGGGAGCGGTGCACTTTCAAATATATTGACTGCACTGTCCTGAGACACAGTAATGGCACTCAAAAGTCTCAGAGGCGAGGGCAGACCAGAACGCTATCTGAATCACAGCGGAGAGAGAGATACTGTACTGTAGAGAGAGGAATACAATTTATTTTTTTTCTGATTGTGTATGCAAGTGCGTGGGTGGTCTCCGTCTGTATTATGCCAGTGTGTCCCCCCTACGTTTCCTTTGGAAACAAGAGTCTTGATTACCCACTCAGCCGAGGGACTCTGTGTCCCATTTTCAAGTTGATATTCACTTAACCTCCCCATGATGTTATAAACACTCTCTTAACAAAGTCTAAAATATCTACCCAACTGTTCGCCATGGGAGCAATTTACAAGTCTTCTCATCTCAAGGCAATTTTGTCTGCCTCCAAATCACTGGAGGGCGGGGGGGGGGGGGGGGGGGGGGGGGGGGGGGGGCGCCATTTGATGCAACACTCAAACTATCCTCTACACACACACACACACACACACACACACACACACACACACACACACACACACACACACACACACACACACACACACACACACACACACACACACGCACACACACACACACACACACACACACACAGGCAGTGCACAGATAATAGAATGCGAAGAAAACTCCAAGAAAAGGTGGAGCTCTCATTCAAGGGTACTACGACTATGCTTGCACCTCATGATACCAAAGCACCTCAAATGCCCTAAAAACAAGACTACAAACATCACAAAACAAACTGGTCAGACTACTGCTTGACCGTACTCCTAAAACCCACCTCACCCCTGCCCCATTTTGACAACCTAGGATGGCTTAGACTATACGACAGAGTACAGAAACTTGCAATGGGCCTGGTCTACAAGATACACTAAGATACCTAAGATGTACATGTCGAAATACTTCCCAAAGGTCCAGTGAATTCCACGACCACAACACTAGAGGGAGTTCCACAAATCATGTTCAACCCAGATTCGGCTCAAACAAGGACTAAACACTTTTTGCAAATATGCCACAACATTGTGGAACGCCTACCCACAGCCGTAAAATAATGTGAATCCCTACCCTCCTTCAAAACCGCTCTCAAAGAGCACCTACGGGAGGCTCCAATTAGAAACTGGCCCCGGTATATGTCCAAACCCCCCACCCACCCACCCAACCCTCTCAAATGTACAGTTGCTTCGCCCTCGAATGTAGATATGTATATATTTTCTTTTAGGATCTCTGTCTCCAGTACTGTATATTTGTATATCTGTATGTCATAAATGTCTGGGTGTAACAGTACTGTATATCTGTATGTTGTGTATGTCATAAATGTCATAATGAATTGAAAATGAGGCACCCTGATGTAAACAAGACGGACGTTTTTTCCCTGGTCTGCATCTCCCCCCAATTGTGTGCATTGAGCCGTACTGTATTGTACCCATTCTGCAATCTGTTAATAAAGTTTCCAATCAATCAATATCATCGCTGGCAAGGTTTTTTCTATTGTAGAAAAATATGCCTTGGCCCACATACAAGAGCTTTCAGTTTGTTGTCAACAATAGTAGTGTATACAATCTCATTCCAGTGTTGGGTTCTCTCAGGACATGGGGTAATCATAATAATCTGTTATGTATGAGATATTTGAAATTATAATTAATAAAACAAAAAAGGTTTTGGGATGGGATGGTTGTTGGCAAATACACTATTATTAATAGCTCCCTACCTGGTCATGATGCATGACTTTTCACTGCTTTATTATAATCTATTTGAACTTTATATATCATTTTGTTAATTTGTGTTAGGATTTAGCAACCTTTCTGTCCCCCACCCCCATTAAAATAATGCAGTCACTTTTACTCTGAGAACATAGACAGTGAGTTACTTTTTTTGTACCTTTAATCTAGTACAATTTCACACCAGTAATTGTACTTGTCATCAAAGTAACAGTACTTCTTCTTGAGCAAGATATATGTCTTTTTAAAAACACTCCTGGGGTGATTATTTGCATACCTCTCTTTACAACAGATACACAAGCAGCAACTTGCTGTGGATTTCAGCACCTTGGACAGATCCACTGTGGCCAATACCATTTCAGAACCACTCTGTAGAACAGCTCCCCAACTGAAACTATTCTGTATGCTGCTCTGGAGTTGTTTAGGAATACTAAATGTCTTTCTTTCTTACTTTCTCTCTGAATGATCTTTAAATTAAAGTGTCAAACTAAAATGAATAATTTTTTGTTATTCCTTGTATGTAACTCAAAGTGTAGGTACCTTTTATTACTAGTCTGAAATATATATTTGTATTATGATTATGACATTATAAGCTGCAAAATGTTATGACCGTACATGAACCGTTTGATTACGTTAGTGGGAAGTTATTACATTTAAACAAGCTACAGACACAAGAGCTAGACTTGTGAGCCAAACAGTGCTCATAGTGAGGCTGGACAGATTCAGAGGAACTCTGATAGAATCTTCTGCAGATATTTGAAGAAGATTCAAGGTGATAGTTAAACGATGCATGTGAGGCGGTGGAGCACTCTAATAATTTGATGGAAGCAGTAATCCTAATGATATTTCCATTCATGATTCCAATGATGAAATTGGAACAATAAGTTGCTTTTGTTTTGGATGAGTGCCACTGTGTTCTCGCAATGCGTTGCAATCACTTTCATCACCCGGGATTTTCATTAGCATTGAAAACAAATAGGCACCAAAATCTCTGCAATCTGTTTTGTTTTCATCACACGATAGATAAGGGAAATGTAGATTAATTACCAACACACATCACACTAAGCTGAATGGAACTCTGCGATTGCTTATTATTGTTCTTATTAGTATACACTGTATTAATCTTACAGTGTAATTGTGTTTGTGTGTTTGTTTGTTTGTTTGTTGTATTGTATGTATGTATGTATGTATGTATGTATGTATGTATGTATGTATGTATGTATGTATGTATGTATGTATGTATGTATGTATGTATGTATGTATGTATGTATGTATGTATGTATGTATGTATGTATGTATGTATGTATGTATGTATGTATGTATGTATGTATGTATGTATGTATGTATGTATGTATGTATGTATGTATGTATGTATGTATGTATGTATGTGTGTGTGTGTGTGTGTGTGTGTGTGTGTGTATGTATGTATGTATGTATGTATGTATGTATGTATGTATGTATGTATGTATGTATGTATGTATGTATGTATGTATGTATGTATGTATGTATGTATGTATGTATGTATGTATGTATGTATGTATGTATGTATGTATGTATGTATGTATGTATGTATGTATGTATGTATGTATGTATGTATGTATGTATGTATGTATGTATGTATGTATGTATGTGTGTGTACCAGTGTGTGTTTGTGTGCAAGCTTTCCTTTGAAGCAGTGTGTACGACTAAAATCGCTTTGTTCGATGCTGAAAAATCCTTGAAATTACTCATCCAACTGCCTTCAAGCCTATTCTCCAAATCACATATAGACATTCCTGCCCACGACCACAAACAAGATCAATGTGTAGGCCTGGTAATCGACTCTCTCTCTGTCTCTCTGTCTCTCTGTCTCTCTGTCTCTCTGTCTCTCTGTCACCCTCTCTCTCTCTCTCTCTCTCTCTCTCTCTCTCTCTCTCTCTCTCTCTCTCCTCTCTCTCTCTCTCTCTCTCTCTCTCTCTCTCTCTCTCTCTCTCTCTCTGTCTCTATCTATCTAAAAGTGTATAGTAAAGACAGCATGAGCTCACTGCCTCTTAGCTCAGTATTGAGACATATGAGGGATAATGGCACCCAGTGGTGAGTGTTGGATCATTCGACCTGCGGGGGCGGCGCCAGCAACGCGGGGTTTGACTGAAAGCCTCGACAGGATTAATAGTTGGCATGAATCCACACTCCAAAAGAAAGTTTTCTAGTCTGTCTCTCATAGCACTTTCAATGTTTTTTTTTTTTTTTTTTGGTACTTTCTTTGGATTTTTAGTTGCTTTATTGGACAGACCCGGCAGAGAGGAAGGATAGGAGAAGATATGGGGCGGAGGACATTCGGCAAAGGTCGCCGGTCCGGGAGTCGAACCCGGGACGAACGCGTTGCACTGCAGTACGTTAAGTGGTGCGCCACTCTGGCGCCCCGAGCACTTTCAATGTTTAAATGTAATAATACAAGGAGGAATTGCTTTGTCTATGCACCCCTCAGAGATAAAGCAATAGATGTTCCATAGCCTAGATGAGCTTGTCACACTCACATCTACAGTATGACTTATATTGTCAACACTGTTGGTCTTTGTCCAGCTGGCTAAAAGGGAGCTGTGGACGAGGACGACATTTTGTGGCCAATTGCCCACTTCACACACACAGCGCTCAGGATTAAGACCACTGGCCGGAACGCAAAATGGAATGAACAATGAAATTGTTTGGAGAAATAGGGGTTTATGCCGCGAGGGTAAAACCACAATCCACTTCCCTCCTTCCCTCTGAGAGGCACTATAGAGATCTCCGTTCCAGGTCAAGCAGGCTCAGGAACAGCTTTTTCCCCTCTGAAACCACGGTGACAGCCACGTCCCCCACCCCCCATCGTGGTCTCAACATCTCTCCCTCTCTCCCTCCTTCTCTCTCTCTCTCTCCCTCCCACACACATACTCTCCATACCATATAAACTCTGAACCCTGTTGCCTATACTCAAACAATACGTATCTACTGCCTACAACTGCCATACACTGTAATCCTACCTACCTCAACCTACAGTATATAGTCTATCCATATAATTCTGTATGATAGCCATGCACAATAACACTGTATATCGTATATACAATACATTTATCTATATCTGTATGACTATATCTGCATATATTCCTGTTCTGTGCCGTTAGAGGCTCTGCTTGGCATCACACTGCACTATCTCGCGTACGTGCACGCGTACTGAATAAATTCCACAATTGTACCTCTAATACCAGTATTAGTCTGACCACACCCCTCATCAGCTTACCTTCATAAGCAGGTGTGTGGTCACCTGCTCTCCTCCTTCTCGCTTTCACCACAAGGAATAAGTGCCTCGGTAGATCCCCACACTTGACACCATGATGGAAGAAATTGGATTAGGAACAGCTTTGGGAAACAAGGATACGTTGACATCATATCTTTATTTTCTCTCTCACTATTTTTCGAGAAAATACGGCGATATTGTCTTCGTACTGGAGTGTCTAGAAGATGATGATCATTCTAAAAACCCTCCACCGGTTTTTCGTATTGGGAGCACGCCGCTGCATGCTTCTCAACTGCAGTTCCTTGCTGTGTTTGTTGGGGTGAAACCTGTCAGGCCACAGCTGAACTGTCGGACATGCCGCTGTTGTGAGAAGCGGTGCGTTCCAGGTTGGGTGAGTAGTGTTTGCTGGCAGGCTCCACTTGTCTGTTAGTGCTATGGGGGCTACTTGACAATGTTTATGGAAACCGGCCCCAGGCTAGGGTCCTTTGTTCAGCCACCTAGGCGACAGGAGACCTTGGTCTGAAGACCATTATAGTTTTAACTAGTGGGCCGCGACCATTGACACTGGTGATCCCTGTGTGTTTTGGACGAGTGGATTCTCTCTGTCACCGTGTTAAGGCCCCATCTTTCATATCCAAATGAGAGTATTCCTTCACGAGGGGATATGTGCATGAATGTGCGGTAGCGGCAGATTCATGTTCAAAGTCAGCTACACAGGCCAGTTGGTTTTGTGCTGATTCCGTCGGGTGTGGTAAAATCACCGTTGTGAAGCGGTGTTGACATCTTGTTTTCTCTTTTCTCTTAAAAAGTGAGGAGAGGTTCAGAACGGCGGCCTGTCTGGGTGAGTGTTATGTCATTGTTTACATGTTCATAGCTTGCGGTTAGCCAGTCAGCTGTTAACTGCTGCGTTAGCCTGCTGGATCGCTGCATGGCCTGCTTAGGTTGGGCCTACTATTAGCCAGTCAGCTGTTAGCTGTGGGGCTAGCATGTCATGGTCGCTAGGTAACGTTAGCTTGCTGCTATAGGCCATGGCCTGGCGCGGGGTAGCTTAGCTTCTCGCACGCCGCCGTGAGCTCGCTTCTGATCGCGTGCGTCGTTAGCTCGGCGTCTCGCGAGCAGAAGCAGTAGCACCCGAACGGTTGGAGCGGCCGTTAGCTTGATGCTATTCTGTTGAACGTGCTTTGATTTTAACATGTTTTACACTCTTGACCACGACGTCATCCTTGACAGGGGATGTTTCGTCGACCCTGCCCTGAGCCAGGACGGCAAGGTTGCATCAACAGGGGACTGTAGTGCGGGTTGGGGCGGTGACGCTGCCCAGTTCGGACAACACAGGAGCGGCTGTGTTCCTACGGTGTCTGTGACTGCACTTCGCTGATCTGCGTTCCGGGTAGGAACGGGGTTGACCAGACCTCATAACACGTCTTCTGGTTTTACTTTGCTAAATGTATTGTGAATAACGGTGTTTTTCCCAAAACGTGTGTTGCTACAATGCATTTAGGATACGTTGCGGGTTATGTGTGAGCTGTTTTTGTCACTGGCAGTTAGCTTCTCCGTGCAAATCGGGATGTAATGATCTGGTTGTTGTGTGAGAAACATCATGGTGTTTATATGTACCGTGTACTCACAACTAAGGTAACTAACCTATGAAGCTATGCTTGGTGACAAGTGAGTAAAAGAATGTTCTTTCTCAGACTGTGATGACAATGAACAGTGTGTTCACATATTAACAGGTTTTCCTGTTTTAACTGGCCGTATTGAGGGTAAAATAGGAGGATTGTGTTTCCCCCCCCGGTTCCCTGGGGACTTTTTCATCCTCCTATCAGACATGTTTGTGCACTATTTGTGTCTTTTGTGTGGTAGGGATGCGATGTAACTCTTAGCTTGATTGCTGAGGTTGTGCTAAATCTGCTGGAGAGACTTATTTTCCTAAAAAAAGAAAATGGTTTGGTTGCTGTCATGTGTGCTTAGCAAGGCCTGTGGCCGATACTAATCAAGAATGATGTATTCTCTCATTGTGAAAAAAACGGCGTTCCTCTGTTGAGTGTTTTTGCCATTTTTTGTAGGTGATGATGGGTTGTGTGTGTCATGTGACCTACAACTGGGTTGGACTGGCCACAGAAGCACATGTGTATGTTGGACCGGGGCTCTTAGAGCCCTCTCTATTCTGTGTTTTTCCTTAGTAAAAATCAGATAGCAGGTTAGCTCATGCGCTGTGTGGAGCTGTAAAACGCTTCATAGAGTTGACTATGACTGTGTCATATTCTCTTTTTGTCATTACATCGTATCATGGGTGTGGGGTCGTAAAGGGGTGAACTGGTAACCTTTCCTCTCCCCATTGTTTCTGTCGGTCAGGGGTACACCCCCTGTCCTTCAAGGTTCCCGTCACGTGGCGGTTCGGCACGTTACGGGGTGGGGGGGGGGGGGGGGGAGGGAGTTCCTGGTCCCACGGCCTGGTATATTGGGCGTGTGCACCGCAGGAATTCCCCCGCCATAGAGTACGTCACCGTGCGCGTCTCTGTTGGTAGGACTTCCGTGTGCTGTTCAGGTCCATGTGATGGATCTGTTTTCAGGGGGGGTGGTCAGGGCTCCTCCTCACCAAGCGCCTATTCAGGCCTTCTGTGAGTTCGGACTCCTTCTTCCATGTGAGGAAGCCTCCATCAGAGTACAGAGCCTTCCTCCTCAGATTGTCAAAGTGAGTGGACCCTCTAGAAGGGTCCTTTGCTATTGTGTGTGTATTCGATTCAATTCGTTTATTGAGTGTGTATGGGTTCAGTGCCTCTTCCCCGGAGAGCCCTAAAACCAGTTTTTTACATGGCTCAAGGTGCAATATATTCTTTTCAATCTGTACAGCTCGCGTGGGAAGTCTCTCTGGGGATCCCCGTCTCCTTCCTATGGGAGGGTGGTGGGATGTAAAAATGTGAACATTTTTTACCCCGGCTGTGTAGACTGGGATACATACTGTTGATGCTTCCTTCTTTTCTATTCCAGAAGTGTTGGAGTTAGGGAGTGTCACACCCCTCTTGTCGTTCCCCTGGGCGCCTTGGGGATTCAATGACAGGTCTAAATAGCCTGTTCATTGATGGGGGTGTGTCCCGACGCACGTATAGTGCTAGCTTGCTGTAAACAGGCGATTGACTGGCACGCCTTGGTTGCTTGTGGTTGAAACAGCGTTTTTATAAAGCAACTGAGATGGGGGTTTTTCCTCTTCCGACGACCACATCCCATGACCTGGGTGGGTTGTCGACGGATTCTCGTTCATGTCTGGGGGATGATGACGGAATGGATCTGAACATATGTGGAGGGGTCTCACGCCCTTGGGGTGGGCCACCAGGCGCGGTTCGCCCGAACGTCTGGGTGGCGCCTTCTTTTCATGTTAAGATCGACACGCATATCTGCCCTTCTCCTGGAGTAGGCATGTCGGCGTGGTTAGGGCACGGGACTGGTTCTGGTCACGCTGGTCCAGGTCAGTTGAACCCGTTGTCCGCCGGGGATGCAGATCTGCTGTTCTGGTACCCTGAGGGACTTGGGCTTTTTTCAGGGGGAAAAATGCCAGGTCGGTCTGGGTGTCACAGGGTTAAGCGCTATGGAGACCCTGGTTGGGTATGTTTTTACTCAGCACTGTCGTAATGGCTTACAGCCATGCCATTCTGTACACGCTCGATCTCGTCGGATCTCGGCCGCTACACAGGTTGGTCCTGGTTAGTACTTGGTTGGGAGACCGCCTGGGAATACCAAGTACGGTGTGCTTAGGGGCTGGTTCTCTATTATTTTTCGCTCCTCTCTCACGTATGGCGAAGAGGGGCCTGTGGGGGTGGTTTTTTGACCTCCTCTGGTGACCCTGTGCTTCCCGTACCGCCAGGCCCGGTCCGAAGTGATGTTTGCGACCCGTAGGCCTGGGTTAACCCTTTTTTGAAAACTGAAACACTTGTACTGCGGTATAGCCGGTGTATACCCGCAGGTGTGTTTTGGAGTTTTTTCTTGAGGGGTTATAGGAACAACCACCGCATTGGGTAACACCGAGGTGGTTGATTCCCTGGTGTGTTGGAGCAGTGTCAACTCCCGGGTTCACCGGTTGAGGGTGCCCCTGCACGTTCATGACGTCTGCCAATCGTGTCAGCCTTCTCTGCCTCGACCCCTCTGGGTGGGGGTTTTTAAATGGAGGCTTGGTCATGCAACAACGCCAGCATACGCCCCTTCCGCCGGGGCAGCTGTGTTCAGCTGTCCCCTCTGGCGCCTGACTCGTCCGCAGTCTCCAGGCTAGGGTTAACAGCCTGTTGCCTGGTTTTTCCCCGGTGCGCTGCCTGCTTCCGTTGGTTAACCTTTTTTGTGTGCTTACGGCCATGCTGACTGCCTGTTCTGCAGGGTCAGTGTGCCAGGCGGTGTACTATTGGGGGGACGGGGCCCGCTCGGCTTACGGCCATACCGACCTGAACACGCCCGATCTCGTCCGATCTCGGTAGCTAAGCAGGTTCTGGCCTGGTTAGTACTTGGTTGGGATACCGCCTGGGATTACGAGGTGCAGTAACTGGGGGGCCTTTGTCCGAATACGCTGGCGATGTGGGGGGCGGGGCACTACGTGCCCACCTGGTGGGGTCTTGATGCTGGCATCATGGACTTCTCCGGGCCCCCATTCCAGGGAGTCCAGTCCTTTTGGTGGGTCTGGGTCTTCCTTCGCGCTCCGCTGCTACGGCCTTGCCACGGGGTTGGGTTTGCCCTTGACCCCGTGATTCTGGGGGCGGTAACGAGGTTGTTCCTCCGTTCGTTCCCGGGTGGCATGCGGGTTGTGCGTGTGTGTAGTCGTGGGGTCAAGCCACGGTCTGCTCACCCTGTGCGTTGAGTTGCTTGAGTGCCTCTTCGCACGGTCGGGTCCGTCGCCTTCCCGTGAAGCCCCTAATAGGGGGGATACCCTCCATTAGGGGGGGTCGGGGGGGCTCGGCCCTCCCTGTTCTGATGGTTTTGGGGGGCTGTCAGCGGGGTGTATTTGTCAGCCAGCGGCTCCGCTTGGCCTCCCATTGTGCAGTGTGATGCCAAGCAGAGCCTCTAACGGCACAGAACGCTAGGTTATGACTATAACCAAGTTCTGTTAGTTAGAGGTGACGCTTGGCATCAGACGGCCGCTGCAGCCCTTGACCTCACCTTGTGGTGAAAGCTTGGGAAGGAGGAGAGCAGGTGACCACACACCTGCTTATGAAGGTAAGCTGATGAGGGGTGTGGTCAGACTAATACTGGTATTAGAGGTACATTTGTGGAATTTATTCAGTACGCGTGCACGTACGCAAGATAGTGCAGTGTGATGCCAAGCGTCACCTCTAACTAACAGAACTTGGTTATAGTCATAACCTAGCGTTTACATTCCTGTATACATACCCACTCTGTACACACTGTATACAGTATACTGTATGCAGGGTTTCCCATTAATTACCTAGACTGTGGCGGCCCGCCACAGTTGTATAATGAAACAAAAAATTATTTAATAATAATTTTTTTTTTACAATTTTTTTAAATATAAAGTTTGCCAATAGGGATGTAACAGTCGTAATAGTAATCCACTATATTTTTTTTATTTTCTAAAAAATAAACCAGTTCAACACAGGTAACAACTTTTGCTTAATTTCTTTGATGGCTCAGATGTATGCTCTAGTCCAGTCACCAGTGGCTCCCAAACCTCTCCTCGAGACACCACAGCCGTTCCATGTATTTGTTAAATTCCACCACCAGCACACCTGATTCAACTAATAAATGGCTAGTTAAGTTGAATCACTGGAATTTAACAAATACATTGAACGGCTGGGGTGCTTCGAGGAGAGGATTGGGAAGCACTAGTCTAGTCGATTTTGTGTTTTGAGCACAAACTTCATCATAGATCTAGCCTCTTTATGTTGCTCTCAAAGTGCACCAGATTGATGCATTAAACTTTAAAATGTTTCGGGGGGGCATGCTCCCGGAGCCCCCTAGAGGGTCGGAGGTTCACCCCCCATAGTCTTTGGAAATCCTGTGGGAAACACTGCTGTATGTATCTGTATATATCCAATACCTAATCTTTTTAGCTATACCACTGGTTAGTATGGTTTACTACCATAGTGTATTCATATTTGTATCACTGTGCATAATAATACTGTACATACATTAGATTAGCATATTTATTCAGTATGTATTCCTTATAATACAGTGTATATTGTTATGCATTTTACAGTTACCTGTTAACATATTTGTGTAATCGTGCTGTACGATGACAATCCATTTGAATCTAATCTAATCTAATCTAATCTAAACATAGCATAGAATAAATTCACACTCAATTTACATTTCAAGCGACTCCCATGCGAGGAGAATAACGCATGCCAGTTTGGTCAGTTTGCCGCCAGTTTAAACTCACACGAACATACAAATTGTAATAATTATTCCAGGCCAGATATGTAAATGCACGCCGCAGCTGTCGTTAAAAAAAAGCAACAGCGACAGAGGAGGAGGAGGAGGAGGAGGAGGAGGAGGAGGAGGAGGAGGAAGAGGAGGAGGAGGAGGAGGAGTGAATGGAGGCAGCTGGTTGACGGGAAGCCAACTAGACATGCACACGCACAGCATTGTTGTTCCTAGGCTATATTTTACTTGGGTTTATACTCATTCCACCGGAGGGATCGGACTGCACTGTAGCAATGCCTGCTGGTCGCCAATGTGGACTCTTTGCTCTCTTAAGTGCTCCAAATGGATTCTGCTTCATGCCAGGGCCCTTCTCTCTCTCTCTCTCTCTCTCTATCTCTCACTCTCTATCTCTCTCACTCTCTCTCTCCCCTGCTTACTCTCATCGCATTGTCGTGTTTCCAAGTAGAAGCGGGCCAGTAGACAATGCACTTCCGCAGATGAGCCCTCTCCACAGACACCCGTGGAGTTTAAATTAGGGATGCTCGATATTGGCTTTTTTACCGATACCGATATACCGATATTGTCCAACTCTTAATCTCCGATACCGATATCAACCGATATCAACCGATACCGATATATGCAGGGTTTCCCCCCCCAAAAAATGGAATAATTTCAGGTAATTAACATTACATATCTCTCACAACATCATGCATACCTTTGACAATAAGTAAAATCAGAATTTGTTCTTACTTGCTTGCCTGGGTAGATAAAGGTTATAGAAATGTACAAAAAATACCGATACCGATATTTTCCGATATCACATTTTAATGCCGATAGCGGCCGATAATATCGGACATCCCTAGTTTAAATGCTACATGGCTGCTGAGCCACGTACTCCAAGATACATTAACTAGATGATACAGTAACTAGATACAGTAACTAGATACAGTAACTAGAAGATACAGTAACTAGATACAGTAACTAGAAGATACAGTAACTAGATACAGTAACTAGAAGATACAGTAACTAGATACAGTAACTAGATACAGTAACTAGAAGATACAGTAACTAGATACAGTAACTAGAAGATACAGTAACTAGTTACAGTAACTAGAAGATAGGACGAGGAGAGGGGGGGGGGGGGAGGACGGAGGATGGAACGGACAGGAGAGGCAATACGCTTAGCCTAAACAAGCATAAATAAGTGTACGAGGAAACGCAGATGATCTAACCGGGGGAGGAGGAAATCAAACCGTTTCCTTGCAAACTTCCCGTCTGTCTTAAGACGGTCCTTTGGTCATCGAACACCTGTACGAGTTCCTTGCCAACGTGGCGCACAGGCTGACTTCCCGGTTTTATTTCGAAAGAGAGGTAGAAGAGAAAATGGGGGAGGGTGGAGTGGGTGGGGAGAGAGTGAATGGATATGAAAGTTAAACTGCTGATGTATTTTTTATTTTTTTTTCACTTCTCCCGTCTGTGTTTCTGTGTGATGGGCTGGCAGCTGCTACCGAGGCAGGCTTCCAGTTCAGCTAACATCTGGGTGTCCCAAACCTCCCTCGACTGCTAAACATGTAATCAGCCATCGCACAGAGAGAGGCAGTGGGTGGGAGGGAGGGCGGGCGGGAGGGACAGAGCTATGGGCTGCATAACAAGAGTGTACCGTAGTGTATCAAGCAGAGAGAGACCGAGAGAGAGAGAGATACCGAGAGAGAGAGATACCGAGAGAGAGAGAGAGAGAGAGAGAGAGAGAGAGAGAGAGAGAGAGAGAGAGAGAGAGAGAGAGAGAGAGAGAGAGAGAGAGAGAGAGATAGAGAGAGAGAGCTAGAGGTGGGAGAGGGGGTAGAGTATAGGTGGGAAGAAAAGTGAGTATACAGTGGAGATAATTGGAAATGGACACTGAGGGAGACAGAGAGAGAGATATAGGAAACAACCTCATATGCCTGCCTCTCTTGACACGGCGGAGTACAGTGGATATTTATTGCATTACCTACATGTATAATTGATTTCCTTTGTGGATTTATATCCAGCCGAAGAAATTGATGTCCGTGTGTATGCAAAAATGTATATATGCAGAGCACATAGATCTCCCAGAAATGTATTTGTCAGCAAAAAGCAAATTGATGGCGCCTTTGTGATGTTTTACAGTGACCGTAAATTACATTTGAGGGGCCCCCGCGCTAGATTCAAAGAGACACAATCGCAAATAGAAGAGAGGGCTCTGGAGAGTGTATTGATCAAACCCTGCTCTCTCACAGCCCTGGGGAGTGCGGTTCCACTTCACCACCTCACATCACAGCCGGGCAAATGAACATAGACCGAAACAAACTTTTGGGTAACACTTTATAATAACACTCAGTTATAAGACCTGTATAATGTATTTGTAGATAATGAACTAATCATGAACAAACCATTTATATACATTCGTAAATTATTATTAACCTATTAAGCCCAGAGCCCTATTTTCTGAAAATCCGCCTAAAATACATACCTAATTAAATGGGATATTGCTCCACTTCTACTACAAGGTCCATTTACATGTTCTTGGTATCTAGGGACATCTATGGACCTCAGTGAATGTATTCCCAGTGTCCAAAATATTGTGTCTATTAGTAGGCTTGCTTAACCCTCATGTTGTGTTAGGAATTGGCACCACTGACCGTTGTTAGCGGGTCAATGTTGACCCGGGGTCTAACTCAGTCCTGACCACTAAAAAGAAAGGAGTATCACTCAATATAGTTAATACTACATCCTAACTAACATTATATGCATTCATAACCATATAATCCCATTGTAATTTGATTTTATGGCCCCCGAGACACATCATGTCCCTTATTTTTAAAATGAAAATGAGGTTGTTCAATCATAATATACTAAATGTGAAACCCATAGATAATAATGTTTTCTGACTATAATAGAACAATATTAGAATATAACTTCTGAAAAAAAGTTTAGTATGTTTATTATTATTTAATTTATTTATATTTAGTATTTTTTTTATCTACTTTTTCTCCCATTTTTCAATTTTTCTCCCATCCCAATTTCGTATTGTCCAATTCTACCCTCCCCTGTCTCGAACGCTGTTAGGCCATGCCTCCCACTGGCCGGCTGCAATGTGGACGAAGCCTTGCATCACGTGTCCCCTCCGGTACACGAGGAGGCAGCCGTTGCATCTTTTCACCTGCACAGCGCGATCCTTCAGCGGCGAGATTCTGCGTGGGAGGGTCACGCCGCCCCCGTCACTTCCTGATTCTGCTGCGCAGGCGCACCAACCGACCTGTAGGTCGCTGTCCACAACGTCCGATCCCCACCCACCAGCTTCCAACCCCTAACGCTGCCAATTGCGTTAGTATGAACAACCAGCCATGCTGGTAGCAATGCCGAGAGCTGGGCTTGAACCCAGCATCTCCTGCATTAGTGGCGAGCGCCTTGCCCACTGCGCCACATAGCCGCCACTATATTTAGTATTTTTATAGTATAGTTTTACCTTGCCGGGTCAAGAATGACCCTAACACCACAGTCGTACCTTTTTTTCTGCAGATACCTTCAGAATTTTCAAAATGGTGAAACATAGTTTTGCTGTGCTTATATATGTGTTGTGGAGGATATCATAAAGCCTTGTTCTAATACAATCAACTACATGGTAGTTATTACATTTTTATTATAACCTTGAAACGAGTTGCTGGAGACCCTAACACCACATAAGGGTTAAATTGTGGTGAAACAAAGGAGAATATGAATTATGATTTTTCTTTGCATCTTTGACAGTGAATAGCACCATGCAAAAAATGGCCAGACATGAAAAACTGCCACTGAGCTCGTTCAGTACCTTCTTGAGATCACATGTACAGTATAGTTGTAGGTCGGAAATGATGGAATAGATTTACCAACGAAAAAGGTGTTTAGCCTGCTCATACCTTAAAAGTGTGGCATACCGCATAAGGAAACAACAAGCCCTGTATACTGTAGCCAAAATTAAGTCAACCAAATGTAGCAGCCTGAATATTCTACAAAGTATTCAGAAGTGCTAACTAACTGTTACTTTCCCTGTGTGTGTATAACGTGTGATTAACAGTGTTCCTTTGGATAGCTCGCCCGGTCTAACGACGAGGTGAGGTGCTACTCTTCTCCGGCTTCAGTATGGATTACTAACAATAACATTGGAGCCCTTTTTCCCTTTCTGGAACGGTCCTAGAGTGGGATCAGTGGAGGTTGCCAGCAGGGGGCGGAGTGGCAGTGGTGGCTGGTGGAGCGGAGGAGAGAGGAGAAGCAACGAGGAAGAGGGAGTTACCTGGGAGCGAGAGTACCAGGAAGCTCTCTTCGGCATTGGACTTGACCGTGATCAGTCGCAGTTACAGTGGGCGGGTGCTAAAACGAGCTCCGTTGTTGGAGAGGCCCGTCGGAACGAGCGGCGGGTGATAAGAAGAGAGCCCCGTTGGAACGAGCAGCGGGTGATGAGAAGTACTTGCTAGTGACGGGTTATCCTAGAAGTATCAGTGATAGTGTGTGAGTAAGAGTACATAATAGGTCCAATACTATAGTATCCTACTACCCATGGCCGCCTAGTTATAGTTGAAAGTGGGGGTGCAAGATTATCTTTTTTTTTTTTTTGGAAAGGCAAGGGGTGGTTTGGATGGGGTCCGGCACGACCCCCTCAATCGCAGACTTTTTTTATTTTTTTATTTAATGAACCTGTACGTGCAATTTCCTGCAATATAGAGCCTTCAATCTTGACCAATAAAGCTGCTCTTTTCACTATAAAACTCAGTTTATATTGCAGTATGATAGCCAATTACTATAATAATAATATATTATACTGTATATACACTGTATATTGATTTTTCGCTCATTAATTTTTATTAAATCAATCTCCTTTCAAATAGGCCAAGTTTTTAATAAGAAAGAGAAAAAAGATATATTTCCATTACCTGTAAATCTTGTGTCTCTTTCTCTCCTTCTCTGCCTCCTCCCTGAGTCTGCAGTGCACAATCATGATATCGATCTCAAAAAAAAAAAAAAAGTAAAAAAAAAAGTAAAAAAATAAAAAAAAATTGAGGCCCCTCGTCACTATAGGCCCACGGGCCGCGGCCGTTGTTAATCCGGCCCTGCTCGTCTGCCATATAGATAGCGTTAACGTTTGGAAATGAAGTCAACGTCATCCAGCTCACACCACATATCTAGATAACGTTAGCTAGCGGCTAGCACTAAAGCTAACGCCAACCAGAGAGGGAAACGTTATTATTATTTATTCGAGGAAACCGTATGACCAGATCGCAATTCGGGACCGTGAAACACTTTTATTGTATTGCGTGGTAGAACCGTAGAAGTTCTACTACCACTCAATAGTAACTTATGTCTAACATAATCCTTTTATTTGAACAACTTACTGGAAAAGCCTGCCTGCCTGCCACCAATATTATGACACACTCTGTGGGCTTTGATTTACACTCAGCCTCCCTACCTGCAGCCAGACTGCAGCGCTGTGCTCCAAGGTCTACGCGCTGGAGATGGGAGGAACTGGATCAAACCATAATGGGGCAGGGGGGGGGGGGGGTTCGCAATCTTTGGAAACTTAAAAACGTGTTATTAAGTGTCATTGCGTATTATTAATTTGATTGAAATTACGTAGTTATGGTTAGATTTATATATTGGGGTGGGGGGGGGGGGTATATCATATTTTTCATATGATCAAAAAGTGGTGGGGCAAGATCATACCCTTGCTCCCCCAAGTTCAATAGTGGGAGAG